>NC_084638.1:33239049-33279368 GCF_033978795.1 Nerophis ophidion | reverse complement strand
GTTGTGTGATGTGAAACAATAGTTTGTGTTGCACTAGTTGTGAATGTTTACATGATGTGTGATGTGAACAATAGTTGTGTTGCACTAGTTGTGATGTTTACATGTTGTGTGATGTGAACAATAGTTTGTGCTGCACTAGTTGTGAATGTTTACATGTTGTGTGATGTGAACAATAGTTTGTGTTGCACTAGTTGTGAATGTTTACATGTTGTGTGATGTGAACAATAGTTTGTGTTGCACTAGTTGTGAATGTTTACATGTTGTGTGATGTGAACAATAGTTTGTGTTGCACTAGTTGTGAATGTTTACATGTTGTGTGATGTGAACAATAGTTTGTGTTGCACTAGTTGTGAATGTTTACATGTTGTGTGTGTGAACAATAGTTTGTGTTGCACTAGTTGTGAATGTTTACATGTTGTGTGATGTGAACAATAGTTTGTGTTGCACTAGTTGTGAATGTTTACATGTTGTGTGGTGTGAACAATAGTTTGTGTTGCACTAGTTGTGAATGTTTACATGTTGTGTGATGTGAACAATAGTTTGTGTTGCACTAGTTGTGAATGTTTACATGTTGTGTGGTGTGAACAATAGTTTGTGCTGCACTAGTTGTGAATGTTTACATGTTGTGTGATGTGAACAATAGTTTGTGTTGCACTAGTTGTGAATGTTTACATGTTGTGTGGTGTGAACAATAGTTTGTGTTGCACTAGTTGTGAATGTTTACATGTTGTGTGATGTGAACAATAGTTTGTGTTGCACTAGTTGTGAATGTTTACATGTTGTGTGGTGTGAACAATAGTTTGTGTTGCACTAGTTGTGAATGTTTACATGTTGTGTGGTGTGAACAATAGTTTGTGTTGCACTAGTTGTGAATGTTTACATGTTGTGTGATGTGAACAATAGTTTGTGTTGCACTAGTTGTGAATGTTTACATGTTGTGTGATGTGAACAATAGTTTGTGTTGCACTAGTTGTGAATGTTTACATGTTGTGTGATGTGAACAATAGTTTGTGTTGCACTAGTTGTGAATGTTTACATGTTGTGTGATGTGAACAATAGTTTGTGTTGCACTAGTTGTGAATGTTTACATGTTGTGTGATGTGAACAATAGTTTGTGTTGCACTAGTTGTGAATGTTTACATGTTGTGTGGTGTGAACAATAGTTTGTGTTGCACTAGTTGTGAATGTTTACATGTTGTGTGGTGTGAACAATAGTTTGTGTTGCACTAGTTGTGAATGTTTACATGTTGTGTGATGTGAACAATAGTTTGTGTTGCACTAGTTGTGAATGTTTACATGTTGTGTGATGTGAACAATAGTTTGTGTTGCACTAGTTGTGAATGTTTACATGTTGTGTGATGTGAACAATAGTTTGTGTTGCACTAGTTGTGAATGTTTACATGTTGTGTGATGTGAACAATAGTTTGTGTTGCACTAGTTGTGAATGTTTACATGTTGTGTGATGTGAACAATAGTTTGTGTTGCACTAGTTGTGAATGTTTACATGTTGTGTGATGTGAACAATAGTTTGTGTTGCACTAGTTGTGAATGTTTACATGTTGTGTGATGTGAACAATAGTTTGTGTTGCACTAGTTGTGAATGTTTACATGTTGTGTGATGTGAACAATAGTTTGTGTTGCACTAGTTGTGAATGTTTACATGTTGTGTGGTGTGAACAATAGTTTGTGTTGCACTAGTTGTGAATGTTTACATGTTGTGTGTGTGAACAATAGTTTGTGTTGCACTAGTTGTGAATGTTTACATGTTGTGTGATGTGAACAATAGTTTGTGTTGCACTAGTTGTGAATGTTTACATGTTGTGTGATGTGAACAATAGTTTGTGTTGCACTAGTTGTGAATGTTTACATGTTGTGTGGTGTGAACAATAGTTTGTGTTGCACTACTTGTGAATGTTTACATGTTGTGTGGTGTGAACAATAGTTTGTGTTGCACTAGTTGTGAATGTTTACATGTTGTGTGATGTGAACAATAGTTTGTGTTGCACTAGTTGTGAATGTTTACATGTTGTGTGATGTGAACAATAGTTTGTGTTGCACTAGTTGTGAATGTTTACATGTTGTGTGATGTGAACAATAGTTTGTGTTGCACTAGTTGTGAATGTTTACATGTTGTGTGATGTGAACAATAGTTTGTGTTGCACTAGTTGTGAATGTTTACATGTTGTGTGATGTGAACAATAGTTTGTGTTGCACTAGTTGTGAATGTTTACATGTTGTGTGATGTGAAGAATAGTTTGTGTTGCACTAGTTGTGAATGTTTACATGTTGTGTGATGTGAACAATAGTTTGTGTTGCACTAGTTGTGAATGTTTACATGTTGTGTGATGTGAACAATAGTTTGTGTTGCACTAGTTGTGAATGTTTACATGTTGTGTGATGTGAACAACAGTTTGTGCTGCACTAGTTGTGAATGTTTACATGTTGTGTGGTGTGAACAATAGTTTGTGTTGCACTAGTTGTGAATGTTTACATGATGTGTGATGTGAACAATAGTTTGTGTTGCACTAGTTGTGAATGTTTACATGTTGTGTGATGTGAACAATAGTTTGTGTTGCACTAGTTGTGAATGTTTACATGTTGTGTGATGTGAACAATAGTTTGTGTTGCACTAGTTGTGAATGTTTACATGATGTGTGATGTGAACAATAGTTTGTGTTGCACTAGTTGTGAATGTTTACATGATGTGTGATGTGAACAATAGTTTGTGTTGCACTAGTTGTGAATGTTTACATGTTGTGTGATGTGAACAATAGTTTGTGTTGCACTAGTTGTGAATGTTTACATGTTGTGTGATGTGAACAATAGTTTGTGTTGCACTAGTTGTGAATGTTTACATGTTGTGTGATGTGAACAATAGTTTGTGTTGCACTAGTTGTGAATGTTTACATGATGTGTGATGTGAACAATAGTTTGTGTTGCACTAGTTGTGAATGTTTACATGATGTGTGATGTGAACAATAGTTTGTGTTGCACTAGTTGTGAATGTTTACATGTTGTGTGATGTGAACAATAGTTTGTGTTGCACTAGTTGTGAATGTTTACATGTTGTGTGATGTGAACAATAGTTTGTGTTGCACTAGTTGTGAATGTTTACATGTTGTGTGATGTGAACAATAGTTTGTGTTGCACTAGTTGTGAATGTTTACATGTTGTGTGATGTGAACAATAGTTTGTGTTGCACTAGTTGTGAATGTTTACATGTTGTGTGATGTGAACAATAGTTGTGTTGCACTAGTTGTGAATGTTTACATGTTGTGTGATGTGAACAATAGTTTGTGTTGCACTAGTTGTGAATGTTTACATGTTGTGTGATGTGAACAATAGTTGTGTTGCACTAGTTGTGAATGTTTACATGTTGTGTGATGTGAACAATAGTTTGTGTTGCACTAGTTGTGAATGTTTACATGTTGTGTGATGTGAACAATAGTTTGTGTTGCACTAGTTGTGAATGTTTACATGTTGTGTGATGTGAACAATAGTTGTGTTGCACTAGTTGTGAATGTTTACATGTTGTGTGGTGTGAACAATAGTTTGTGTTGCACTAGTTGTGAATGTTTACATGTTGTGTGATGTGAACAATAGTTTGTGTTGCACTAGTTGTGAATGTTTACATGTTGTGTGGTGTGAACAATAGTTTGTGTTGCACTAGTTGTGAATGTTTACGTGTTGTGTGATGTGAACAATAGTTTGTGTTGCACTAGTTGTGAATGTTTACATGATGTGTGATGTGAACAATAGTTTGTGTTGCACTAGTTGTGAATGTTTACATGTTGTGTGATGTGAACAATAGTTTGTGCTACACTAGTTGTGAATGTTTACATGTTGTGTGATGTGAACAATAGTTTGTGCTGCACTAGTTGTGAATGTTTACATGTTGTGTGATGTGAACAATAGTTTGTGTTGCACTAGTTGTGAATGTTTACATGTTGTGTGGTGTGAACAATAGTTTGTGTTGCACTAGTTGTGAATGTTTACATGTTGTGTGATGTGAACAATAGTTTGTGTTGCACTAGTTGTGAATGTTTACATGTTGTGTGGTGTGAACAATAGTTTGTGCTGCACTAGTTGTGAATGTTTACATGTTGTGTGGTGTGAACAATAGTTTGTGTTGCACTAGTTGTGAATGTTTACATGTTGTGTGGTGTGAACAATAGTTTGTGTTGCACTAGTTGTGAATGTTTACATGTTGTGTGGTGTGAACAATAGTTTGTGTTGCACTAGTTGTGAATGTTTACATGTTGTGTGATGTGAACAATAGTTTGTGCTGCACTAGTTGTGAATGTTTACATGTTGTGTGATGTGAACAATAGTTTGTGTTGCACTAGTTGTGAATGTTTACATGTTGTGTGGTGTGAACAATAGTTTGTGTTGCACTAGTTGTGAATGTTTACATGTTGTGTGATGTGAACAATAGTTTGTGTTGCACTAGTTGTGAATGTTTACATGTTGTGTGGTGTGAACAATAGTTTGTGTTGCACTAGTTGTGAATGTTTACATGTTGTGTGGTGTGAACAATAGTTTGTGTTGCACTAGTTGTGAATGTTTACATGTTGTGTGGTGTGAACAATAGTTTGTGTTGCACTAGTTGTGAATGTTTACATGTTGTGTGATGTGAACAATAGTTTGTGTTGCACTAGTTGTGAATGTTTACATGTTGTGTGGTGTGAACAATAGTTTGTGTTGCACTAGTTGTGAATGTTTACATGTTGTGTGGTGTGAACAATAGTTTGTGTTGCACTAGTTGTGAATGTTTACATGTTGTGTGGTGTGAACAATAGTTTGTGTTGCACTAGTTGTGAATGTTTACATGTTGTGTGGTGTGAACAATAGTTTGTGTTGCACTAGTTGTGAATGTTTACATGTTGTGTGGTGTGAACAATAGTTTGTGAGATGGTGACTGAGAAGAAGATCACCACATGTTCTATGCAGACATTCTAGTCAATCCTTGCAAGTGTATATGAGCACAAGTCCTAATATCAAGATGGAATGGAGATATTTCTGCTTCATTCGAGGCAGTGCAATCATCATTTCAGACAAGAAGTACATTACCGTGTCCCAGATCTGCAGTTTGATCTGTTTGCCATCTATAGTGATCATCCTTGCCCCAAACTCCACGCCTGAATTCAGAAGGAGACAAATCACGTTGGCACAAAATGAATGCAAAAGACATGGTTGAAGACAACAATGTATCACACCTGGCATTCTCTGGACCTTCACATGCATTTTGATAAGCAAGGGGATAGACGCATACTGTAGATTTTACTACTTCTTTCCTACGCCTGGAGCCCTGCAGCTTATAAAATGGTATGGCTGATATAAGTAAACATTGATTGATTGATTGATCTATGGCCATAATGTTGTGTGTTGAGTAGTTTGCATTAAGTCCAAGCAGGCACACTGAAATGCTGTGCTATTGTTTTTGCTGTGGGGCCATCTTTTGGATGTTGCAGGTTGAGAATGTACTTCCTGTTTTAATGCCTTGAACTGGAAGAAAACACATCCATAGTGTTTGTGCTCCACAGGTTTCTTCATGCATCATTCCAAGCAGCATTTGCAAGTTTGACAATATAACTAAAACAATTCTTACTTACTAAATGTGTGATGTCTGTAGGAGTGTTTTCATGCATCTTTATATGTGCTATTGTAATGGAAAGTAGCTAGGGCTGTTAGCATTAGCTAATATGCTAACACATTTGCAAGTGTCTGTGTCCTCTACATTCGAGGACAAAGACATGAGGGGAGCAGTGAGCAGCAGCGGTGCCACGCCCGGGAATCATTTGTGGTGATTTAACCCCCAATTTCAAGCCTGAATGCTGAGTGCCAAGCAGGGAGGTAATGGTTCCCTTTTTTATAGTCTTTGGTATGACTCGGCCATATACATGATAGGCCCGATCATGCTAACAAACTGATATAGATATATAGGCCGTATCGCGCTAACAAACTGATATAGTTTATAGGCCGTATTGCGCTAACAAGGTGATATAGATTATAGGCCGTATCGCGCTAACAAGGTGATATAGATTATAGGCCGTATGGTCTATTTTAACAAGGTGATATAGATTATAGGACGTATGGCTCATTTTAACAAGGTGATATAGATTATAGGCCGTATGGTCCAGCCTAACAAGGTGATATAGATATATAGGCCGTATCGCGCTAAGAAGGTGATATAGATTATAGGCCATATGGCTCGTCCTAACAAGGTGATATAGATTATAGGCTGTATGGTCCATCCTAACAAGGTGATATAGATTATAGGCCGAATGGTCCATCCTAATAAAGTGATATAGATTATAGGCCGTATGGCGCATCCTAACAAGGTGATATAGGTTATAGGCCGTATGGGCTGTCCTAACAAGGTGATATAGATATTAGGACGTATGGCTCATTTTAACAAGGTGATATAGATTATAGGCTATATGGCTCATTTTAACAAGGTGATATAGATTATAGGCCAAATAGTCCAGCCTAACAAGGTGATATAGATTATAGGCCATATGGCTCATTTTAACAAGGTGATATAGATTATAGGCCGTATCGCGCTAACAAGGTGATATAGATATATAGGCCGTATCGCGCTAACAAGGGGATATAGATTATAGAACGTATGGCTCATTTTAACAAGGTGATATAGATTATAGGCCGTATGGTCCAGCCTAACAAGGTGATATAGATATATAGGCCGTATCGCGCTAACAAGGTGATATAGATTATAGGCTGTATGGTCCATCCTAACAAGGTGATATAGATATATAGGCCGTATCGCGCTAACAAGGTGATATAGATTATAGGCTGTATGGTCCATCCTAACAAGGTGATATAGATTATAGGCCGAATGGTCCATCCTAATAAAGTGATATAGGTTATAGGCCGTATGGGCTGTCCTAACAAGGTGATATAGGTTATAGGCCGTATGGGCTGTCCTAACAAGGTGATATAGATATTAGGACGTATGGCTCATTTTAACAAGGTGATATAGATCATAGGCCATATGGCTCATTTTAACAAGGTGATATAGATTATAAACCGAATGGTACATCCTAATAAAGTGATACAGATTATAGGCCATATGGCTCATTTTAACAAGGTGATATAGTTTGTAGGCCGTATGGTCCATCCTAACAAGGTGATATAGATTATAGGCCGTATGGTCCATCCTAACAAGGTGATATAGATTATAGGCCGTATGGTCCATCCTAACAAGGTGATATAGATTATAGACCGTATGGTCCATCCCAACAAGGTGATATAGATTATAGACCGTATGGTCCATCCTAACAAGGTGATATAGATTATAGGCCATATGGTCCATCCTAACAAGGTGATATAGATTATAGACCGTATGGTCCATCCTAACAAGGTGATATAGATTATAGGCCATATGGTCCACCCTAACAAGGTGATATAGATTATAGGCCGTATGGCGCATCCTAACAAGGTGACATAGATTATAGGCCGTATGGGCTGTCCTAACAAGGTGATATAGATATTAGGACGTATGGCTCATTTTAACAAGGTGATATAGATTATAGGCCATATGGCTCATTTTAACAAGGTGATATAGATTATAGGCCATATGGTCCAGCCTAACAAGGTGATATAGATCATAGGCCATATGGCTCATTTTAACAAGGTGATATAGATTATAGGCCATATGGTCCAGCCTAACAAGGTGATATAGATCATAGGCCATATGGCTCATTTTAACAAGGTGATATAGATTATAGGCCATATGGCTCATTTTAACAAGGTGATATAGATTATAGGCCATATGGCTCATTTTAACAAGGTGATATAGATTATAAGCCGAATGGTACATCCTAATAAAGTGATACAGATTATAGGCCATATGGCTCATTTTAACAAGGTGATATAGTTTATAGGCTGTATGGTCTATCCTAACAAGGTGATATAGATTATAGGCCGTATGGCTCATTTTAACAAGGTGATATAGATTATAGACCGTATGGTCCATCCCAACAAGGTGATATAGATTATAGACCGTATGGTCCATCCTAACAAGGTGATATAGATTATAGGCCATATGGTCCATCCTAACAAGGTGATATAGATTATAGACCGTATGGTCCATCCTAACAAGGTGATATAGATTATAGGCCATATGGTCCATCCTAACAAGGTGATATAGATTATAGGCCATATGGTCCATCCTAACAAGGTGATATAGATTATAGACCGTATGGTCCATCCTAACAAGGTGACATAGATTATAGGCCATATGGTCCACCCTAACAAGGTGATATAGATTATAGACCGTATGGTCCATCCTAACAAGGTGATATAGATTATAGACCGTATGGTCCATCCTAACAAGGTGACATAGATTATAGGCCATATGGTCCACCCTAACAAGGTGATATAGATTATAGACCGTATGGTCCATCCTAACAAGGTGATATAGATTATAGGCCATATGGTCCATCCTAACAAGGTGATATAGATTATAGACCGTATGGTCCATCCTAACAAGGTGATATAGATTATAGGCCATATGGTCCACCCTAACAAGGTGATATAGATTATAGGCCATATGGTCCACCCTAACAAGGTGATATAGGTTATAGGCCATATGGTCCACCCTAACAAGGTGATACAGACTATAGGCCCCACACCAGGGGAGGACTTACCAATGGTGAGGTCATGGACAGGCTGAAACCTCTTGTCTGTGAACTGTAGTAATAGGCATGATTTTCCCACACCTGAAAAGACACACACACACACACACACACACTTGTGAGTAGATACACACACACACACACACACACACTTGCAGCAAGTGTAATATCCTCCACAATAACCTTGGAAATACAACCGCACTAAAAACACTTCAAGGGGAACTGCACCTTTTATTTATTTTAAATGTTGCCTATGGTCCACACTCATTATGGCAGACATGAACATGGCTCCTACTTTGTTTATGCATTGTAAATATAAAATAAATGCATTTAAAAGTCTGCTTACAATGAGCCCTTCAATTCTGCCTGGAAAAAACCTGCAATATTGGAAGCTTAGGATGGACTTTCAACAATCACACATCATGACGTGTGTGTGTGTGTGTGTGTGTGTGTGTGTGTGTGTGTGTGTGTGTGTGAGAATGAGTCATGTGCCAGATACTGATGTAAATACGCTTTATGAATACATTACAAGTATGTACATATACACTCTCTCAAAAGTGAGTACACCCGACAACCATTTTTACTAAAGTACATCTTTTCACAGGACAATACTAGAAATAAAGCTTGGATATACTTTAGAATAGTCAGTGTACAGCTTGTATCCAAAGTGTCATTTTTACAGTAATTTCTTTCAGGATTATTTATTTGTCTATAGCATAAATTATTTTTAACTGTGATAAGTTGTTTTCTTCTCATGTTTAGTCTTTTCCTTGCAGCAATACACATCAGTAATACACCATCACATTATCGGTGCTGAGACTTGGCATTTTCACATGTATTGATATCGGCCATTTTCTATCTATTGTATGTTTTACAACTACAACAGAAATACAATATATAAAATATGACAGCAGCATTTAGTATAGAAAACTAAAAACATTGTGATGAGTAAGTTAGCAGCTTGTGTCAATAAACCTCTTTAATGAGTAAAGAGCAGGCAGCAGCTCATTCTGTAACATATAAGACATTGTCAGCCATCTTGAAAAAAGTCTCACCTATAAGATCCCGGATTTAGTTGTATTTAAATGTTTGCAATATTCAGAAATCACATGTTTATTATCACAGCATGGTGTTACAAATTGAGAACAGGAAGCGAACATCAGTGTTAGTAATGGCTATGAAATGGAAAAGGGGTAGGACGACATAACTTTAACTTGCAGTAAAATATCATATTGAAACTAAACTTCAAACTACCAACACATACTTCATGGAAACCTTACAATCTATTAAATCCTTTAGCGTGCAGTAAAATATCATATTAAAACTGTTTACATGAGGAAACTAAACTTCAAACTACCAACACATACTTCATGGAAACCTTACAATCTATTAAATCCTTTAGCGTGCAGTAAAATATCATATTAAAACTGTTTACATGAGGAAACTAAACTTCAAACTACCAACACATACTTCATGGAAACCTCACAATCTATTAAATCCATAAACTGTTGCAAAATAGTATAGAATTGAGTAGATGATGCAGTAAAAAAACATATTTTTACCTATTTTCCCATACTTTGTAACACAAATTTTGATGCTCCTCTCTATTTTATTTTCATAAATGGAGATTGAAAAAGAAAATGACAGGTTTACTTGAATTTCTTTTTAAATACAAAAAAAAAAGAATTGTTGCTGACTGAGCTGAAAAGAGAGCCTGCACATGTGCAAACTACACACATGTCCACACCTTCAACAGGTGATACACCAATGACTTGTTGTGATTCCCAATTTGAAAAACAGCAATAAAATCAGATAACAAATAATGGACTACGATCTGTTTTTTTATTTTCAAAATAAAGAAAGAGAAAAGTGGATAAAAGTTCTATTCCAAAGGAAAGAGGAATGGCCGTGACGTACACTCACCACATCAAACTGATGCTTTTTTTATTTGCAGTCACAAGAAGTTTTATTTTCAAAGTAAAAGGCAGAAAACTAGGGTACCAATGTATTTGTAGTGTTAATAGTTGCAGACTTGACATCTCCATATATGTAGACACACATAGAGGATTAGAGAAGACACTGTACAGCTTGTCTTCAAATGGCTGCTTCCACTCTCCCAGTATGACATCATATCTTCTTCCTTCACGTGTCAGCTCTAAAGTCATTTCTGTGTCGGCCCCAAAGCCAGAGTCACTAACTCACTAATACCACAGTAATTATCCCCGCTTTTACTTGGAAAAACAGTTCTAAGATGTGTTTGGTACGTCCTTCCAGTTGGGGATTTTGCTTTTGTGAGATGGAATATCAAATGACAATCAAACTGTTTTTATTTAGTCATTGACCTTAAGGGTTTGGATCAGTTTATGTTTTGCGATTTTTGTATTTTGAAACAAAATTAAAATATGAGAAAATTGAAATAACAAAATATACACAGACTTCTTCAAAGTAGGCCAGATGAAAACATGAATTATAGTAGTAGTACACACAGGACTAGTACACACACATACAGGACTAGAACACATACCGGTATACATACAGGGCTATAACATGTAGTGGTACACATAAAGGACTAGAATACGATACGTTCTTGTACACACACAGGACCAGAACACATACTGGTACACACACAGGACTAGAATGTGTAGTAGTGGTACACACACTTACAGGACTAGAATACGATACGTTCTGGTACACACACAGGACCAGAACACATACTGGTACACACACAGGACTAGAATGTGTAGTAGTGGTACACACACTTACAGGACTAGAACACATACAGGACTAGAATACGATACGTTCTGGTACACACACAGGACCAGAACACATACTGGTACACACACAGGACTAGAATGTGTAGTAGTGGTACACACACTTACAGGACTAGAACACATACAGGACTAAAACACATACTGGTACACATACAGGACTAGAATACGATACGTTCTGGTACACACACAGGACCAGAACACATACTGGTACACACACAGGACTAGAATGTGTAGTAGTGGTACACACACTTACAGGACTAGAACACATACAGGACTAGAACATGCACTGGTACACATACAGGACTAGAATGCGTACTGGTACACACACAGGACTAGAATGTGTAGTAGTGGTACACACACTTACAGGACTAGAACACATACAGGACTAAAACACATACTGGTACACATACAGGACTAGAACACGTACTGGTACACACACTGTGAAATGTACTAATTAAAGTTTCAATCAATCAATCAAAACACACAGGACTAGAACATGTAGTGGTACACACACCTACGGGACTAGAACACATACAATACTAGTGCACGTACTGGTACACATACAGGATTAAAAATGTGTAATTGTACACATACACACGCAGGACTAAAAAATGTAGTGGTAAACACACAGGACTAGTGGGTGTAGTAGAGGTACACACACACACAGGACTAGTGGGTGTAGTAGTGGTACACACACACAGGACTAGTGGGTGTAGTAGAGGTACACACACACAGGATAAGTGGTGTAGTAGAGGTACACACACACAGGACTAGTGGGTGTAGTAGAGGTACACACACACACAGGACTAGTGGGTGTAGTAGAGGTACACACACACAGGACTAGTGGGTGTAGTAGAGGTACACACACAGGACTAGTGGGTGTAGTAGAGGTACACACACACAGGACTAGTGGGTGTAGTAGAGGTACACACACACAGGACTAGTGGGTGTAGTAGAGGTACACACACAGGACTAGTGGGTGTAGTTGTGGTTCACACACACACAGGACTAGTGGGTGTAGTAGTAGTACACACACAGGACTAGAAAGTGTAGTAGGGGTTCACACACACACAGGACTAGAAAGTGTAGTAGGGGTTCACACACACACACAGGACTAGTGGGTGTAGTAGAGGTACACACACAGGACTAGTGGGTGTAGTTGTGGTTCACACACACACAGGACTAGTGGGTGTAGTAGTACACACACAGGACTAGAAAGTGTAGTAGGGGTTCACACACACACAGGACTAGTGGGTGTAGTAGTAGTACACACACAGGACTAGAAAGTGTAGTAGGGGTTCACACACACACAGGACTAGTGGGTGTAGTAGTAGTACACACACAGGACTAGAAAGTGTAGTAGGGGTTCACACACACACAGGACTAGTGGGTGTAGTAGTACACACACAGGACTAGAAAGTGTAGTAGGGGTTCACACACACACTGGACTAGTGGGTGAAGTAGGAGTATACACACACACACACACACACACACACACACACACAGGATAAGTGGTGTAGTAGTGGTACACACATACAGGGCAAGTGGGTGTAGTAGTGGTACACACACTAGACGAGAAGGTGTAATAGTTGTACATGTGCGTGCACGCACGCACACACACAGGACTAGTGGGTGTAGTTGTGGTTCTCACACACACACACACACGCGCGCACACACACACACACACACACACACACACACACACACACACACACACACACACACACACAGGACTAGAAAGTGTAGTAGGGGTTCACACACACACTGGACTAGTGGGTGTAGTAGTAGTACACACACAGGACTAGAAAGTGTAGTAGGGGTTCACACACACACTGGACTAGTGGGTGTAGTAGTAGTACACACACAGGACTAGAAAGTGTAGTAGGGGTTCACACACACACTGGACTAGTGGGTGTAGTAGTAGTACACACACAGGACTAGAAAGTGTAGTAGGGGTTCACACACACACTGGACTAGTGGGTGTAGTAGTACACACAGGACTAGAAAGTGTAGTAGGGGTTCACACACACACTGGACTAGTGGGTGAAGTAGGAGTACACACACACACACAGGATAAGTGGTGTAGTAGTGGTACACACATATAGGGCAAGTGGGTGTAGTAGTGGTACACACACTAGAGGAGAAGGTGTAATAGTTGTACATGTGCGCACGCACGCACACATGCACACACACACAGGATAAGTGGTGTAGTAGTGGTACACACAGAGGGCAAGTGGGTGTAGTAGAGGTACACACACTAGACGAGAAGGTGTAATAGTTGTACATGTGCGCACACACACACACACACACACACACACACACAGAGAGAGAGGACTAGGTGTGAGGTGTGTATAAAGACTGGTTTGAGTCAGAAGGTGCAAGTGAGTAAGGTGCAGATGATGAAAATGAACAAGTCTATTTGGGAATATTAGGGGACGGCGTGGCAAAGTTGGTAGAGTTGCTGTGCCAGCAAAGTGAGGGTTCCTGGTTCAATCCCCACCTTCAACCATCCTCGTCACGTCCTTTATGTCCTTGCTTCTGATGGGGGCTGGTGAGCGCCTTGCATGGCAGCTCCCTCCATCAGTGTGTGAATGTGTGTGTGTGAATGTGCATGTGTGTGAATGGGTAAATGTTTGTGTGAATGTGTGAGTGTAAATGTGTGTGAGCATGTGTGTGGATGCGTGTGTGAATGTGTGTGTGTGTGTGTTAATGTGTGGGTAAATGCGTGTGTGTGAATGTGTGGGTAAATGTGTGTGTGTGTGTGTGAATGTGTGCATGTGTGTGAATGGGTAAATGTTTGTGTGAGTGTAAATGTGTGTGAGCATGTGTGTGAATGCGTGTGTGTATGTGGGAATATGTGTGTGTGAATGTGTGTGTAAATAGTGTCCAAGCGCTTTGGGCTCCTTAAAAAGGTATAAAAGTGCTATACAAGTACTAGCATTTACCATTAGCGCACTTTCTTATTATTTGCAGCGCTCACACGCGTTAGCTGAGAGAAAGATGATGTTTATTATTGTTGTTATTCTTGTTGTGTCTGCTTATTATTATTATTGTTGTTGTTGTGTCTGCTTATTATTATTATTATTATTATTGTTGTTGCTGTTGAGTCTGCTTATTATTATTATTGTGCGCTTTGAGTACCTTGAAGGTAGAAAAGCGCGATACAAGTACAACCCATTTATTTATTTGTTGTGTCTGCTTATTATTATTATTGTGTCTGCTTATTATTATTATTATTATTGTTGCTGTTGAGCCTGCTTGTGTAATGTTTGGATGAAGTCCTAATGCTAAGCTAGGTAGCAGTAAGACTTCTTTTTTTTTTTAAATAAATGTTTATAAATTTCAACAATTACAAACAGTAAGTCAAACAACAATATAAAACACTATAAAACATTTTGAAAACAGTACAAAACAGCACCAGGGGGTTGTACATTCAAAATAACAAAAATAGAATACAAACAAATATATATATATATAATAAACAAAGTGCAAAGCCATTGGCTCATTTAGATTCATTAAACAACTTAAATTTGGAACACGTTGTAAAGTCAATACTTTTTTTTTTTTTTTTAAAGGTTTATTTATAAATTTCAACAATTACAAACAGTAAGTCAAACAACAATATAAAACATTATAAAACATTATGAAAAAAGTACAAAACAGCGCCAGGGGGTTGTAAGTTCAAAATAATAAAAATAGAATACAAAAAAAAAAATATATATATATATATATATATATATATATATATATAATAAACAGAATGCAAAGCAGTAGACTTATTCAAATTCATCAAACAACTTAAATTTGGAACACAGCATCATCGTTTTCACAGCTTTTTTGTTGTTAGAGGTAGAGAGCGTTTTAATGTAAAGTTCCAGATCTTTTTTAAAGGCACAAAAGATAGGACGGGTATTAAGAAACTTACATTTATGAATATACAACTTAGCCTGGGTGCATGTTACAAAAGGTGCAGGTGACATCAATGTCCTTTTTGTATCTAACCATCACAGTCTTTACAGGGTAATAGCGATGGATGATTTTAAATGATATCTCTTTGACTTTGTTGCTAAGTAAATACCTGTTAGGAAGGGACCACGTTTTGGTCCAACAGATGTCATTTACAACATTATTCCATAAGGAAATGACATAGGAGACAGACACACAATCATTTTGGAATAAGCTGCGGATTTTTCTGTTATTTTTTTGATCAAAGCAAAGTTTCCCCACGGGAGTGTCAAGTGGATCATTCACAATGTTTACAGCAGAAAGAGGAGGTGTGTAAGCCATGTACAACATAATAACACCTGTTGGAATGTACAACATAATAACACCTGTTGGAATGTACAACATAATAACACCTGTTGGAATGTACAACATAATAACACCTGTTGGAATGTACAACATAATAACACCTGTTGGAATGTACAACATAATAACACCTGTTGGAATGTACAACATAATAACACCTGTTGGAATGTACAACATAATAACACCTGTTGGAATGCACAACATAATAACACCTGTTGGAATGCACAACATAATAACACCTGTTGGAATGTACAACATAATAACAGGTGTTGGAATGTACAACATAATAACACCTGTTGGAATGTACAACATAATAACACCTGTTGGAATGTACAACATAATAACACCTGTTGGAATGCACAACATAATAACACCTGTTGGAATGCACAACATAATAACACCTGTTGGAATGTACAACATAATAACACCTGTTGGAATGTACAACATAATAACACCTGTTGGAATGTACAACATAATAACACCTGTTGGAATGCACAACATAATAACACCTGTTGGAATGCACAACATAATAACATCTGTTGGAATGTACAACATAATAACACCTGTTGGAATGTACAACATAATAACAGGTGTTGGAATGTACAACATAATAACAGGTGTTGGAATGTACAACATAATAACAGGTGTTGGAATGTACAACATAATAACACCTGTTGGAATGTACAACATAATAACAGGTGTTGGAATGTACAACATAATAACACCTGTTGGAATGTACAACATAATAACAGGTGTTGGAATGTACAACATAATAACAGGTGTTGGAATGTACAACATAATAACAGGTGTTGGAATGTACAACATAATAACAGGTGTTGGAATGTACAACATAATAACAGGTGTTGGAATGTACAACATAATAACACCTGTTGGAATGTACAACATAATAACAGGTGTTGGAATGTACAACATAACAGGTGTTGGAATGTACAACATAACAGGTGTTGGAATGTACAACATAACAGGTGTTGGAATGTACAACATAATAACACCTGTTGGAATGTACAACATAACAGGTGTTGGAATGTACAACATAACAACACCTGTTGGAATGTACAACATAATAACACCTGTTGGAATGTACAACATAATAACAGGTGTTGGGATGGCATCAAATACAATAGCAAATTGTTTGGGAGTCACAGGTATCTTAAATTGGTTGAGAAATTCTTGGTAATTAAAAAGTTGACCTTCCTTATTGAAAAGCTGACTCACTAAAATAATGTTATTGTTAAACCAATTGTTGAGGAAAAGAGATTTCCTTTTGTAACATATGTCTTTATTGTTCCAGATGAAATATTTGGTAGGTGAAAAATGGTGCTTGTATACAAGAGAGCATGCTAGAAGGGCTTGTTTGTGGAAGTTTGAGAGCGCAACAGGAATCCTGTCAATGTTAGAATTACACAAGAGCAAAAATGTTAGGCCTCCAAGGTTAGAGAATACATGATGAGAAATAAAGTTCCAAATTGAGGTAGGGTCTTTCAGGTAGTGTCTTATCCAATTATTTTAAAGGTGTTGTTTAGTGTAGTGAAGTCAAGAAAGTTTAGACCACCCTGATTGGAATTGTTCATTATAACAGATTTATTAATATAATGAATTTTGTTTTTCCAAATAAAGTCAATCAGTATTTTGTCAATAGTTTTACATATTTTGTGGTTAACATGTAAAGAAATAGCTGCATACGTAAGCCTGGAGATGCCTTCTGCTTTGGAAAGTAAGGTTCTGCCTTTTAAGGATAAATCTCTCTGTAGCCATTGGTTAAATCTTTTCTTACTTTTTTCTACAATTGGATTGAAGTTCAATGCCGATCTAGAGTTTTGATTTTTAGTGATATGTATTCCTAGGTAATTAATACTATCCTTAACTGGAATTTGAGATACAGACATCATTTCACATCTCTTCACAGCCATTAGTTCACATTTATTCACATTTAGACGGAGACCAGAAGCCAAGGAAAAAACATGAATGACATCCAAGGCTCGGGGAATTTGAGAAGAGTCTTTCGAAAAGAGTGTTGTGTCGTCAGCCAGTTGGCTGATAATTATTTCTCTGTCTAATACAGAAATCCCCTTTAAATGACTAGTTTTTATATGAACCGATAACAGTTGGGTGGCTAACAGAAATAAATATGGAGAAATAGGACAACCTTGCCGTATCCCACGTTTTAACTCCAATCTTGGAGCTGTACCAGATTTGAGCTTTATAGAACTATTACCATTGCAGTACAAAGTCTTCATTGTTTTGCGGAAAAAATTGCCAAAGCCAAATTTCTCAAGTGTCCTGAATATAAATTCATGTTCGATGGAGTCAAAAGCTTTGTAAAAGTCCAGGAAAAGAAGGAAGCCTTCATCATGAATGACCTCTGGGTAATCCACAATGTCAAGTACAAGCCTGATATTATTCCAGATGTGTCTTCCTCTCATAAAACCTGACTGTGTCTCATCAATTATGTCATCCAGAACCAATTTTAAACGTTTAGCAAAAATAATAGCTACAATTTTATAGTCATTGTTTAGAAGGCTAATTGGACGCCAATTATCAATGATTAGTAAATCTTTGTTTGGCTTGGGTATAAGAGTATTTAATAAGGCCTTGTGTTGAAGTTGGAGGAATGGTATCTGTATCAATAAAATAAATAAATGGGTTGTACTTGTATAGCGCTTTTCTACCCTCAAGGTACTCAAAGCGCTTTGACACTACTTCCACATTTACCCATTCACACACTGATGGAGGGAGCTGCCATGCAAGGCGCCAACCAGCACCCATCAGGAGCAAGGGTGAAGTGTCTTGCTCAGGACACAACGGACATGACAAGGTTGGTACTAGGTGGGATTTGAACCAGGGGCCCTCGGGTTGCGCACGGCCAGGCCACTCTTCCACTGCGCCATGCCCCTATATCAATACTTTCTCAAAATACTTCTAGTAAGAAAGGAGCTAGCTCTTCTGAAAATATTTTTATAGAATTCAGATGTAATACCATCCACTCCAGGAGATTTGTTATTTTTTAAACTATTAATTGATTCCACTACTTCCTTGAGACAGATTGGACGCTCACAGAATACTTGGTCAGCTGTGCTGATTGATTTAGTTTCAGTTAAGGCGTCCATAAACTTAACAGCATCACTTTCAGAGTATTGACTATTGTATAATGTTTTGTAAAATTGAGAACAAAAATTTGTTATTTTGAGCCTGCCATTTGTCTAAACGAAAGAAATACGCAGAGTTTTGTTCACCTTCCTCCAGCCATTGTTTTCTAGATCTTACAAAGGCTCCTTCTGCTTTTGATTGATACATTTTGTCTATTTTATTTTGGTTTTCTAAGAGACTTTCTCTTTCTTCTGCTGACATATTATCTGGACATATAGAGGATAATGCAGTAATGATGGAAATCACATTTTCCTCCTAAGAACGCTTATTCTTAGCTAGATTGCTGCGATATTTTCTAATAAATTTACCTACCTCATATTTAAGGAGTTCACAATTAGTACAATAATTATTTTGGGTTTTGGCTTTATTAAGAAAAAAAAATTATTAGATCTTTAATCCTAATTTTAACTGCTTCATGACATACAACTGAACTGTTGAGTTTCCAGTATGAGCCTTTTGAAGGATTGTGAGAGGGATGTAAAGAGATGTGAATCTGAATAGCCCGATGATCAGTCAAAGGAGTGGAGAGAATTTGAACAATAACACAGTTTTGAAGTGATTTAGAAATGAACCACATGTCTATTCTAGACTTTCTTGAGCCTGATTTATTGGACCAGGTAAAGGATGTCTTATTGGGATTTTTATATCTCCAGGCATCAATTAAATCAAACCTTTGCATTAATAACTTCAGATTTGAGCTGACACTACTTTGAGAGCCTGGTGGCCATCTATCAAGTGAATTGTCAATGACAGTATTCAAGTCACCTCCCACAAGTATATAAGCATTTGGAAATTTGGCAAGCCAGTGTAAAATTTTATTTTGCACTTCATTAAATAAAATAATATTGTCAGGCACAGAGTTATATCCATAAATGTTAGCAACTATAAAGTTTGTTTTCTGAATCTCAAAAACCTGACAAATATAATGGCCATTTTTATCATAATCACTATGATGCAATAAGACTCCTGTGATTTAGTTTTTGAATGTGCCAACTCCTCCAGAACGCTGTGATGCATGAGAGCAATATATCTCATTACCCCATTGAGATCTCCAACACTTGACATCATCATTCATACTGTGTGTCTCCTGTAAAAAACATAAATCTGTTCTACATTGCTTAAGAAATAAAAATAAAGCTTTGCGTTGAGAGAAACTATAGATAAAGACAGATTTAAGTAAAAAATGATTGGAATTAGAAAATGCTTTGAGTTAGAAAGAAAGCAACTAGACGCTGCGGGAACAACATCATATGAAAGTTCAGAAAGTGCAAAAAAAAACTGGCTGGTGCCTGAGTTGTGACTCCTCATCTATCCATCCTTTTCTTTTACCAAAGTACAGTCAAGAGAAAGTTAAAGCCCGAAAGGTGTATCTTCAGATTGGAGGAAGGATTTCTTTTTTCTCAATAAAAGCACGACCGCCTACAAAATAGGCGATTTTCCCTGCCTTGCGAGCTTCATCTACCAGTGGCCATAACTTCATTCTTGCATCTCTGTCCACTTTGCAGAGATCCTCGGCGAAGCGTAATCCGTTGTCTCGTAGGTAGGAGGAATTCTTTGCAGCGGCCCAAATTGCGGCTCTGTGCACCCGGGAGGAAAACTGCAGCAAAACACACCTGTTACCTTTCGGTTTCTTCATTCCAAGGCGGTGCACGGTGTCGATAACATTGGGGAAGCGTTCAGCAACGGACGGCAGCAAACTCGGATCACCTCTTCACGTAGAACTCTGTCAGTCTCAGGTTCCATCGTCTTGAACATCTCTCCATCTCGGTGATGCGTTCTTTAAGTGTATTGATTAGCTTATTGTCCCCCTCCACAGCCCACACACTCGCCCCATAATCTCGCTTACTTGTTTGCAAATTTCTTCCACTTTGCCATTTCCGCTAGCAATTTGAATAGCATTGGCCTGGATCAACTTTTTCAACTCCTCCGAGCGGGCATTAATTAGCACGGATAGCGTAGCAACAATGTCCATCCATTTCCTACCGCTTATTCCCTTTTGGGGGCGCTAGCGCCTATCTTCTTTACCTTTCTTGGTGGGAGGCTTCTCCGGTGTGACTGGTAGGGAAGGGAAATTTTCTTCACAAATGAGATGCACTTTCATGTTGTCTCCACCGATGAAATAGTCATGGCAGTTCTTGAATAGCAAGTTTGAATGTCTGGTTGTATCGTTATCCGCCATTTTCTTCGCCATATCTGTCCTTTTCGAGCCAGAAGACATCACCAAAGTTCAGCCAAAAGTATCAAAAAATGATCCAAATACTATAAACTATTTAGGCTTTTTATAATTATGCACGAACAGTTTTTGCAAGGTTATATTCCCTTTTTTTAGCTGCTGCATGTAAGAGCGTTCACGGCGCCATCTTGGATCTTTTAGGTAGCAGCAAGACGCACAGGCCGCACTGTAATGTGTGACAAATGCTAGCAGCTGGCGGCACTAAAGTGTGGATGTGCTGTTTGTCATGTTGATGTTGATGTGTGTGTTTAGTGAGCAGGCCGCAGCCGGGAGAAGTGTCATCCACCTCCGTGCTCACACGTCACGGAGCCTCCAACACTGCGGAAATGGACCGCTAGCACATGCTAACCGCTAGCACATGCTAACCGCTAGCACATGCTAACCGCAAGTACATGCTAACACCCTGTGTGCTGCTGGCAGCCTACCTGTGTCCCCGATGATGATGTATTTGAAGAGGTAAGCGTACGCCATGTCTGCAGCGGGCTGTGTGGCCGACTACCAGCTTGTAGACCGCGGGAAACAGGCGAGTGTCGGCGGGCTAGCTTCAGTATTTTCCTCCGTCGTCGCTCACAAGAACAATAAACAGCCCCAGTCTGCCGTGACGTCACTGGACACGCCCTCGCCACGCTACAGTATGAACACTTCACGCGCCCTCGGAAACTACAGACCCCTTTTTTCCAGCTCTTTCTCGGCGACATTGTAAAAGTCTCCTTCAGCCACGTTGCAATGATGGCCGCTTCAACACTTCACCATGTATACATATATACATATATATATATATACTTCTACCCAGGCTCACTCCTTCAATGTCAGGAGTCATTTATGAACATGTGCTAATAAAGCATAACATATGTCTGCTCCACAACAAGCAAGTAAACATTAGCAGTCAACTTCTTACAACACTTTTATTTACCAGGGGGACCAGAGTGGGGTCCACAGATCATGACACAATGGTTAGCAGGTTTTATTTACCAGGTGGACCAGAGTGGGGTCCACAGATCATGACACAATGGTTAGCAGGTTTTATCTACCAGGGGGACCAGAGTGGGGTCCACAGATCATGACACAATGGTTAGCAGGTTTTATTTACCAGGGGGACCAGAGTGGGGTCCACAGATCATGACACAATGGTTAGCAGGTTTTATTTACCAGGGGGACCAGAGTGGGGTCCACAGATCATGACACAATGGTTAGCAGGTTTTATTTACCAGGGGGACCAGAGTGGGGTCCACAGATCATGACACAATGGTTAGCAGGTGGACCAGAGTGGGGTCCACAGATCATGACACAATGGTTAGCAGGTTTTATTTACCAGGGGGACCAGAGTGGGGTCCACAGATCATGACACAATGGTTAGCAGGGGGACCAGAGTGGGGTCCACAGATCATGACACAATGGTTAGCAGGTGGACCAGAGTGGGGTCCACAGATCATGACACAATGGTTAGCAGGTTTTATTTACCAGGGGGACCAGAGTGGGGTCCACAGATCATGACACAATGGTTAGCAGGGGGACCAGAGTGGGGTCCACAGATCATGACACAATGGTTAGCAGGGGGACCAGAGTGGGGTCCACAGATCATGACACAATGGTTAGCAGGTTTTATTTACCAGGGGGACCAGAGAGGGGGGTCCACAGATCATGACACAATGGTTAGCAGGTGGACCAGAGTGGGGTCCACAGATCATGACACAATGGTTAGCAGGTGGACCAGAGTGGGGTCCACAGATCATGACACAATGGTTAGCAGGTGGACCAGAGTGGGGTCCACAGATCATGACACAATGGTTAGCAGGGGGACCAGAGTGGGGTCCACAGATCATGACACAATGGTTAGCAGGTTTTATTTACCAGGGGGACCAGAGTGGGGTCCACAGATCATGACACAATGGTTAGCAGGTTTTATTTACCAGGGGGACCAGAGTGGGGTCCACAGATCATGACACAATGGTTAGCAGGGGGACCAGAGTGGGGTCCACAGATCATGACACAATGGTTAGCAGGGGGACCAGAGTGGGGTCCACAGATCATGACACAATGGTTAGCAGGTTTTATTTACCAGGGGGACCAGAGAGGGGGGTCCACAGATCATGACACAATGGTTAGCAGGTGGACCAGAGTGGGGTCCACAGATCATGACACAATGGTTAGCAGGTGGACCAGAGTGGGGTCCACAGATCATGACACAATGGTTAGCAGGTGGACCAGAGTGGGGTCCACAGATCATGACACAATGGTTAGCATTCAGACATTAGCATGCTAGCTTCTTGCTTGTTTCTCACCTCAGCCTCAGCATAATAACAAAATACAAAGTCCAGCACTCAGTGTAAGTAAGTACAACATTGTGTTTTGTCTATTTCTACATAACCTCTGTCAAATTTACCTTTTGTAAATCCAGATTGAGAAATACTTTCAGGCAAATTTTATTGATCCCACACTTTTTTTGTTGCAAAAAATGGCTGAAAAAATAAACACAGTACATTTGACATAAAATACCCCAAATATAATCCATTAGTGAAGTGTTTCTTCACAAAAGGGTGCCCCCTAGAGGCCTGCCAAAAGTACAGTGTTATATTTTCCAAAAGTCAAACACAGTGTTACTGTTCAAACTGTGTGTAATGTTACAGTGGCCACAAATATGAAATACACTTGTTCAATAAAACCCACCTTGTTTGTCATGAATACTTAGGTCTACTACACTACTGTACTTTAATGTTGTCATGATGGTGGTACTTAATGAATACTTAGGTGTACTACACTACAATGTTGTCATGATGGTGGTACTTAATGAATACTTAGGTGTACTACACTACAATGTTGTGATGATGGTGGTACTTAATGAATACTTAGGTCTACTACACTACAATGTTGTCATGACTGTGGTTGTCAGAGAGCTGAGTGTTTTCTGAGTCCAAATGAGTGGATTTAATGACAATGTGTTGACTATTTGCATGATAGTCACGTGACAACTTAGTATTTCCCCTGAACAGGAAGAAGGACTGTAGTTGCCGTTGCAGTTGTAGTTATAGTTAAAGTCGTAGTTGTAGTTGTAGTTGCAGTTGCAGTGGTAGTTGTAGTTAAAGTTGTAGTTTTAGTTGTAGTGCTCCATCTTGTCCTGTAGAGAGGAGTACAGAGCTATGTTAAATAATAAATAAATGGGTTGTACTTGTATAGCGCTTTTCTACCTTCAAGGTACTCAAAGCGCTTTGACACTACTTCCACATTTACCCATTCACACACACATTCACACACTGATGGAGGGAGCTGCCATGCAAGGCGCCAAGCAGCACCCATCAGGAGCAAGGGTGAAGTGTCTTGCTCAGGACACAACGGACGTGACGAAGTTGGTACTAGGTGGGATTTGAACCAGGGACCCTCGGGTTGCGCACAGCCACTCTCCCACTGCGCCACAAGTATTCATATTCATGCCCTCAGAGGGGTCTCTAACAGTGAATCATATTTCAATATACATATCAAAGGGTGCACCACATGATATTATTACAGATGTGCCTATGCATTTGAATAGTATGTATATTTTTAAGTACATTGTAAAATAAAATCTGTAGATTTTGTTCAGTTGCCAGAATTTGATGGTGTTTTTTTACAGCAAAAAAAAACAACAACCTATTTGTTTTTTAACCTTAAAATCCACCGTTATTGTTGTTAGTGTACAATTTGTTTAGAAATCTTAGCAAATATTTATTAATAAGTATTTATTTCAACAAACAAATGAGTCCTTGCATCCATCTCCTTGCACTTATCTGAAGTCATCATGAGCATGATAAGGAAGTTGCTCCTGCATGAAGAGTTGATATTTGAAGTCTAACATCAGAAGACTTGCTCTTGGGTCAGCATCTAGCTCTAATCACAAGGATTCACTGTTCAATGACTGCCTATTGCACAGCATTTATTTATATCACCTAATGCAAACAACCTTTCCTAGTCCATCCCCATCCATCCATTTTCTACCGCTTATTCCCTTTTGGTGTCGCTGGCGCCTATTTCAGCTACAATCGGGCGGAAGGCGGCGTACACCCTGGACAAGTCGCACCCTCATCGTCATGGTGCTAAAAATAGTAATAATAATAATAATAATAATAATAATAATAATCTAGCCAAACACAAAATGTCAACTTACATGCTCACTGAACTTTGTGGATATTATTAAAAAAAAAAAAAAAAACGTCCAATCATTGTATAAAAAAATTCTAAATGACAGCCATCCATTGCTTTCCTCCTCTCTAAGGTTCTCATAATCATTATTGTCACAGACGTCCCACTGGATCATCATTGTCACCGATGTCCCACTGGGTGTGAGTTTTCCTTGCCCTTATGTGGGCCTACCGAGGATGTCGTGGTGGTTTGTGCAGCCCTTTGAGACACTAGTGATCTAGGGCTATATAAGTAAACATTGATTGATTGATTTAAATCCATTAGAGTGCATGATGGGAAAATACCAAACACTCCCCACACTTATGCATGTTTGGTGCATTTTAGATGCTTGATATTTATTATTGATTACAAAACTCTAAAGAGGTCGTCATGGAAGTAAACAATGTAGGAGTCAAACTTACACATACTCTTAATATCTAATTATATTTATTATATACCCATTATATTAACATAATATGTACATATATATGTATATAAGATATCTATATATATATATATATATATATATATATATTTATTTATATACATATAGATATATATATACATATATGTGTAGTGTCTCCATATATATATATATATATATATATATATATATATATATATATAATGACTTTTTAGACCAATGCGGCCCCCAAGTCAAAACGTTTGGGGGCTTTTCCAGATAGTTATTTGTCCCAAAGTAGTCTTTGTAGTCCCTCATGAAGTCTGCCATGATCAGTCACGTTGTTGTTGAAGGAAAAAGTCAACATTGTCTGTGAAATGAATGCACAGCCGTATGTTAAAAATAACTAAACTAAGTGGATACAACATGTTATTACGTATGTACTAGATACTACATGACATGTACAGCATGTATAGAAAACAATGATGGAAATGTTTTTTTAGAACACTTCATAGTGAGAATAGAGCAAATCCCGTTCCATTGTTAGTTGACGTTTGCAGTTTTCTTTTAGAATGCCTAAAACAAAAGTTGTCACAAAATGATTGTGAATGATGATGAAATAAGAGCAGTTCCTGTTTAAATCTGCAATATGTCTCGGTTCTGGTGCAGCTTAAGTTGTGCTACCTGGTCCAGACAGCCTGAGTCCTGCTCTCACCAAACAAGGGAGTCCGCCTTCTCCGAGGACACTTCCTTCTGAAGGAAAGTGGGACAATTAACGTGGGCAGCCGGAGGATAGAGAAGACAGAAAAGAAGGAATGGGAGAGAAAGGACAAGGGCATGTTCTTTATAAGACCAGTCCAACTTTCTTTTGGCCCATGTTCTCTCATCCAATGCTGTTTGGCCCCCCACAGAAACCAGGACCCCCTGGCCAGCCTCAACACACAAGCAAGTATTTGTGTGGGTAAGTGACCCAAAGATGGAAGGAAGCCAAGGTGAAGGAGTGCACCTGCAGAGGGACGAGCGAGAGGGGGATGAGTGCGCTGACAAGGAGAGAGAGAGAGAGAGAGTGGGCGGAGTTAAAGAAAACAGTGCCAAGGACAACTCCACATACTGTACACCAGACTCAGGAAGGTTAGTCCAACACCAGTTGGGGAAAAATCCAGTCAAGACCGAAGGTCCAGGCGGTTGTTGCTCCATCCAGACTTGGGTTCCTGGCACTGCTTTCCATCCCGAGTGAGCAGACTGCCAAGCAGCATGGCTGACAAAGTCAACGAGGACTCGGATCGTAACCCCGGGAAAGATGAGCTGGAGTGGGGCTACGAGGAAGGTAGGCACGGATGTGGTCTGCAGATAAGTTCTACACAACCAAACTGGTCTTCCTGACTCCTGACATCAAATGTCTGCTTTCTCCTGCTACCTGTACTGAGGAATGTGTCCTGATCTATTAATACTGTAAGTACCAGAGGTGCTACACAACTCACATGGATGCTGAGCTTGCTGACAACAACAATGTGCACATATTGTCTACATTTCACTCAGTGTAACAACTGTCTAGTGTCGACTTCTTCTGGGCCTACAAGCTGGCAACAACAACACTGCTGGGTTTGTGTACTTTTGTATGGACCTACAAGCAAACAAACACCCTTGCAACAACAACACTGCTGGGTTTGTGTACTTTTGTATGGACCTACAAGCAAACAAACACCCTTGCAACAACAACACTGCTGGGTTTGTGTACTTTTGTATGGACCTACAAGCAAACAAACACCCTTGCAACAACAACACTGCTGGGTTTGTGTACTTTTGTATGGACCTACAAGCAAACAAACACCCTTGCAACAACAACACTGATGTGTTTGTGTACTTTTGTATGGACCTACAAGCAAACAAACACCCTTGCAACAACAACACTGATGTGTTTGTGTACTTTTGTATGGACCTACAAGCAAACAAACACCCTTGCAACAACACTGATGTGTTTGTGTACTTTTGTATGGACCTACAAACAAACAAACACCCTTGCAACAACAACACTGAAGTGTTTGTGTACTTCTTGTGGACCTACAAGCAAACAAACACCCTTGCAACAACAACACTGATGTGTTTTTGTATTTCTTGTGGACTTACAAGCTTGCAACAACAACACTGAAGTGTTTGTGTACTTTTGTATGGACCTACAAGCAAACAAACACCCTTGCAACAACAACACTGCTGTGTTTGTGTACTTCTTGTGGACTTACAAGCTTGCAACAACAACACTGCTGTGTTTGTGTACTTCTTGTGGACTTACAAGCTTGCAACAACAACACTGCTGGGTTTGTGTACTTTTGTATGGACCTACAAGCAAACAAACACCCTTGCAACAACAACACTGCTGTGTTTGTGTACTTCTTGTGGACTTACAAGCTTGCAACAACAACACTGCTGGGTTTGTGTACTTTTGTATGGACCTACAAGCAAACAAACACCCTTGCAACAACAACACTGATGTGTTTGTGTACTTTTGTATGGACCTACAAGCAAACAAACACCCTTGCAACAACAACACTGATGTGTTTGTGTACTTTTGTATGGACCTACAAGCAAACAAACACCCTTGCAACAACAACACTGATGTGTTTGTGTACTTTTGTATGGACCTACAAACAAACAAACACCCTTGCAACAACACCACTGATGTGTTTGTGTACTTTTGTATGGACCTACAAACAAACAAACACCCTTGCAACAACACCACTGATGTGTTTGTGTACTTTTGTATGGACCTACAAACAAACAAACACCCTTGCAACAACACCACTGATGTGTTTGTGTACTTTTGTATGGACCTACAAACAAACAAACACCCTTGCAACAACACCACTGATGTGTTTGTGTACTTTTGTATGGACCTACAAGCTTGCAACAACAACACTGCAGGGAGAGCAAAGTGCTGTTCACGTTGCTTCAGGTTTGGAAATAGAAGAATGACACATGACACTAGAAACATTACACAGGTGTCAAACTAAGGAACCCAACATTACACAGGTGTCAAACTAAGGAACCCAACATTACACAGGTGTCAAACTAAGGAACCCAACATTACAAAAGTGTCAAACTAAGGAACCCAACATTACAAAAGTGTCAAACTAAGGAACCAAACATTACAAAAGTGTCAAACTAAGGAACCCAACATTATACAGGTGTCAAACTAAGGAACCCAACATTACACAGGTGTCAAACTAAGGAACCCAACATTACAAAAGTGTCAAACTAAGGAACCCAACATTACACAGGTGTCAAACTAAGGAACCCAACATTACACAGGTGTCAAACTAAGGAACCCAACATTACAAAAGTGTCAAACTAAGGAACCCAACATTACACAGGTGTCAAACTAAGGAACCAAACATTACAAAAGTGTCAAACTAAGGAACCCAACATTACACAGGTGTCAAACTAAGGAACCAAACATTACACAGGTGTCAAACTAAGGAACCAAACATTACACAGGTGTCAAACTAAGGAACCAAACATTACACAGGTGTCAAACTAAGGAACCAAACATTACACAGGTGTCAAACTAAGGAACCCAACATTACACAGGCGTCAAACTAAATAACCCAACATTACACAGGTGTCAAACTAATGAACCCAACATTAAAGAGGTGTCAAACTAAAGAACCAAACATTACACAGGTGTCAAACTAAGGAACCAAACATTACACAGGTGTCAAACTAAGGAACCCAACATTACACAGGCGTCAAACTAAATAACCCAACATTACACAGGTGTCAAACTAAGGAACCCAACATTACACAGGTGTCAAACTAAGGAACCAAACATTACACAGGTGTCAAACTAAGGAACCAAATATTACACAGGTGTCAAACTAAGGAATCAAACATTACACAGGTGTCAAACTAAGGAACCAAACATTACACAGGTGTCAAACTAAGGAACCCAACATTACACAGGTGTCAAACTAAGGAACCCAACATTACACAGGTGTCAAACTAAGGAACCCAACATTACACAGGCGTCAAACTAAATAACCCAACATTACACAGGTGTCAAACTAAAGAACCAAACATTAAACAGGTGTCAAACTAAGGAACCAAACATTGCAAAAGTGTCAAACTAAGGAACCCAAGATTAAACAGGTGTCAAACTAATGAACCCAACATTAAAGAGGTGTCAAACTAAGGAACCCAACATTACACAGGTGTCAAACTAAGGAACCAAACATTACACAGGTGTCAAACTAAGGAACCCAACATTACACAGGTGTCAAACTAAGGAACCCAACATTACACAGGTGTCAAACTAAGGAACCAAACATTACACAGGTGTCAAACTAAGGAACCCAACATTAAAGAGGTGTCAAACTAAGGAACCCAAGATTAAACAGGTGTCAAACTAAGGAACCCAACATTATACAGGTGTCAAACTAAGGAACCAAACATTGCAAAAGTGTCAAACTAAGGAACCCAACATTACACAGGTGTCAAACTAAGGAACCAAACATTACACAGGTGTCAAACTAAGGAACCAAACATTACACAGGTGTCAAACTAAGGAACCAAACATTACACAGGTGTCAAACTAAGGAACCCAACATTACACAGGCGTCAAACTAAATAACCCAACATTACACAGGTGTCAAACTAATGAACCCAACATTAAAGAGGTGTCAAACTAAAGAACCAAACATTACAAAAGTGTCAAACTAAGGAACCAAACATTGCAAAAGTGTCAAACTAAGGAACCCAACATTACACAGGTGTCAAACTAAGGAACCAAACATTACACAGGTGTCAAACTAAGGAACCAAATATTACACAGGTGTCAACTTTTGTATGGACCTACAAGCAAACAAACACCCTTGCAACATCAACACTAATGTGTTTGTGTACTTTTGTATGGACCTACAAGCAAACAAACACCCTTGCAACAACAACACTGATGTGTTTGTGTACTTTTGTATGGACCTACAAGCAAACAAACACCCTTGCAACAACACTGATGTGTTTGTGTACTTTTGTATGGACCTACAAGCAAACAAACACCCTTGCAACAACAACACTGAAGTGTTTGTGTACTTCTTGTGGACCTACAAGCAAACAAACACCCTTGCAACAACAACACTGATGTGTTTTTGTATTTCTTGTGGACTTACAAGCTTGCAACAACAACACTGAAGTGTTTGTGTACTTTTGTATGGACCTACAAGCAAACAAACACCCTTGCAACAACAACACTGCTGTGTTTGTGTACTTCTTGTGGACTTACAAGCTTGCAACAACAACACTGCTGTGTTTGTGTACTTCTTGTGGACTTACAAGCTTGCAACAACAACACTGCTGGGTTTGTGTACTTTTGTATGGACCTACAAGCAAACAAACACCCTTGCAACAACAACACTGCTGTGTTTGTGTACTTCTTGTGGACTTACAAGCTTGCAACAACAACACTGCTGGGTTTGTGTACTTTTGTATGGACCTACAAGCAAACAAACACCCTTGCAACAACAACACTGATGTGTTTGTGTACTTTTGTATGGACCTACAAGCAAACAAACACCCTTGCAACAACAACACTGATGTGTTTGTGTACTTTTGTATGGACCTACAAGCAAACAAACACCCTTGCAACAACAACACTGATGTGTTTGTGTACTTTTGTATGGACCTACAAGCAAACAAACACCCTTGCAACAACACCACTGATGTGTTTGTGTACTTTTGTATGGACCTACAAACAAACAAACACCCTTGCAACAACACCACTGATGTGTTTGTGTACTTTTGTATGGACCTACAAACAAACAAACACCCTTGCAACAACAACACTGATGTGTTTGTGTACTTTTGTATGGACCTACAAGCAAACAAACACCCTTGCAACAACACCACTGATGTGTTTGTGTACTTTTGTATGGACCTACAAACAAACAAACACCCTTGCAACAACAACACTGATGTGTTTGTGTACTTTTGTATGGACCTACAAGCTTGCAACAACAACACTGCAGGGAGAGCAAAGTGCTGTTCACGTTGCTTCAGGTTTGGAAATAGAAGAATGACACATGACACTAGAAACATTACACAGGTGTCAAACTAAGGAACCCAACATTACACAGGTGTCAAACTAAGGAACCCAACATTACAAAAGTGTCAAACTAAGGAACCCAACATTACACAGGTGTCAAACTAAGGAACCAAACATTACAAAAGTGTCAAACTAAGGAACCCAACATTATACAGGTGTCAAACTAAGGAACCCAACATTACACAGGTGTCAAACTAAGGAACCCAACATTACAAAAGTGTCAAACTAAGGAACCCAACATTACACAGGTGTCAAACTAAGGAACCAAACATTACAAAAGTGTCAAACTAAGGAACCCAACATTACACAGGTGTCAAACTAAGGAACCAAACATTACACAGGTGTTAAACTAAGGAACCAAACATTACACAGGTGTCAAACTAAGGAACCAAACATTACACAGGTGTCAAACTAAGGAACCAAACATTACACAGGTGTCAAACTAAGGAACCCAACATTACACAGGCGTCAAACTAAATAACCCAACATTACACAGGTGTCAAACTAATGAACCCAACATTAAAGAGGTGTCAAACTAAAGAACCAAACATTACACAGGTGTCAAACTAAGGAACCAAACATTACACAGGTGTCAAACTAAGGAACCCAACATTACACAGGCGTCAAACTAAATAACCCAACATTACACAGGTGTCAAACTAAGGAACCCAACATTACACAGGTGTCAAACTAAGGAACCAAACATTACACAGGTGTCAAACTAAGGAACCAAATATTACACAGGTGTCAAACTAAGGAATCAAACATTACACAGGTGTCAAACTAAGGAACCAAACATTACACAGGTGTCAAACTAAGGAACCCAACATTACACAGGTGTCAAACTAAGGAACCCAACATTACACAGGTGTCAAACTAAGGAACCCAACATTACACAGGCGTCAAACTAAATAACCCAACATTACACAGGTGTCAAACTAAAGAACCAAACATTAAACAGGTGTCAAACTAAGGAACCAAACATTGCAAAAGTGTCAAACTAAGGAACCCAAGATTAAACAGGTGTCAAACTAATGAACCCAACATTAAAGAGGTGTCAAACTAAGGAACCCAACATTACACAGGTGTCAAACTAAGGAACCAAACATTACACAGGTGTCAAACTAAGGAACCCAACATTACACAGGTGTCAAACTAAGGAACCCAACATTACACAGGTGTCAAACTAAGGAACCAAACATTACACAGGTGTCAAACTAAGGAACCCAACATTAAAGAGGTGTCAAACTAAGGAACCCAAGATTAAACAGGTGTCAAACTAAGGAACCCAACATTATACAGGTGTCAAACTAAGGAACCAAACATTGCAAAAGTGTCAAACTAAGGAACCCAACATTACACAGGTGTCAAACTAAGGAACCAAACATTACACAGGTGTCAAACTAAGGAACCAAACATTACACAGGTGTCAAACTAAGGAACCAAACATTACACAGGTGTCAAACTAAGGAACCCAACATTACACAGGCGTCAAACTAAATAACCCAACATTACACAGGTGTCAAACTAATGAACCCAACATTAAAGAGGTGTCAAACTAAAGAACCAAACATTACAAAAGTGTCAAACTAAGGAACCAAACATTGCAAAAGTGTCAAACTAAGGAACCCAACATTACACAGGTGTCAAACTAAGGAACCAAACATTACACAGGTGTCAAACTAAGGAACCAAATATTACACAGGTGTCAACTTTTGTATGGACCTACAAGCAAACAAACACCCTTGCAACATCAACACTAATGTGTTTGTGTACTTTTGTATGGACCTACAAGCAAACAAACACCCTTGCAACAACAACACTGATGTGTTTGTGTACTTTTGTATGGACCTACAAGCAAACAAACACCCTTGCAACAACAACACTGATGTGTTTGTGTACTTTTGTATGGACCTACAAGCAAACAAACACCCTTGCAACAACACTGATGTGTTTGTGTACTTTTGTATGGACCTACAAGCAAACAAACACCCTTGCAACAACAACACTGAAGTGTTTGTGTACTTCTTGTGGACCTACAAGCAAACAAACACCCTTGCAACAACAACACTGATGTGTTTTTGTATTTCTTGTGGACTTACAAGCTTGCAACAACAACACTGAAGTGTTTGTGTACTTTTGTATGGACCTACAAGCAAACAAACACCCTTGCAACAACAACACTGCTGTGTTTGTGTACTTCTTGTGGACTTACAAGCTTGCAACAACAACACTGCTGTGTTTGTGTACTTCTTGTGGACTTACAAGCTTGCAACAACAACACTGCTGGGTTTGTGTACTTTTGTATGGACCTACAAGCAAACAAACACCCTTGCAACAACAACACTGCTGTGTTTGTGTACTTCTTGTGGACTTACAAGCTTGCAACAACAACACTGCTGGGTTTGTGTACTTTTGTATGGACCTACAAGCAAACAAACACCCTTGCAACAACAACACTGATGTGTTTGTGTACTTTTGTATGGACCTACAAGCAAACAAACACCCTTGCAACAACAACACTGATGTGTTTGTGTACTTTTGTATGGACCTACAAACAAACAAACACCCTTGCAACAACACCACTGATGTGTTTGTGTACTTTTGTATGGACCTACAAACAAACAAACACCCTTGCAACAACAACACTGATGTGTTTGTGTACTTTTGTATGGACCTACAAACAAACAAACACCCTTGCAACAACACCACTGATGTGTTTGTGTACTTTTGTATGGACCTACAAGCTTGCAACAACAACACTGCAGGGAGAGCAAAGTGCTGTTCACGTTGCTTCAGGTTTGGAAATAGAAGAATGACACATGACACTAGAAACATTACACAGGTGTCAAACTAAGGAACCCAACATTACACAGGTGTCAAACTAATGAACCCAACATTACACAGGTGTCAAACTAAGGAACCCAACATTACACAGGTGTCAAACTAAGGAACCCAACATTACAAAAGTGTCAAACTAAGGAACCCAACATTACACAGGTGTCAAACTAAGGAACCAAACATTACAAAAGTGTCAAACTAAGGAACCCAACATTATACAGGTGTCAAACTAAGGAACCCAACATTACACAGGTGTCAAACTAAGGAACCCAACATTACAAAAGTGTCAAACTAAGGAACCCAACATTACACAGGTGTCAAACTAAGGAACCAAACATTACACAGGTGTCAAACTAAGGAACCAAACATTACACAGGTGTCAAACTAAGGAACCAAACATTACACAGGTGTCAAACTAAGGAACCCAACATTACACAGGCGTCAAACTAAATAACCCAACATTACACAGGTGTCAAACTAATGAACCCAACATTAAAGAGGTGTCAAACTAAAGAACCAAACATTACACAGGTGTCAAACTAAGGAACCAAACATTACACAGGTGTCAAACTAAGGAACCCAACATTACACAGGCGTCAAACTAAATAACCCAACATTACACAGGTGTCAAACTAAGGAACCCAACATTACACAGGTGTCAAACTAAGGAACCAAACATTACACAGGTGTCAAACTAAGGAACCAAATATTACACAGGTGTCAAACTAAGGAATCAAACATTACACAGGTGTCAAACTAAGGAACCAAACATTACACAGGTGTCAAACTAAGGAACCCAACATTACACAGGTGTCAAACTAAGGAACCCAACATTACACAGGTGTCAAACTAAGGAACCCAACATTACACAGGCGTCAAACTAAATAACCCAACATTACACAGGTGTCAAACTAAAGAACCAAACATTAAACAGGTGTCAAACTAAGGAACCAAACATTGCAAAAGTGTCAAACTAAGGAACCCAAGATTAAACAGGTGTCAAACTAATGAACCCAACATTAAAGAGGTGTCAAACTAAGGAACCCAACATTACACAGGTGTCAAACTAAGGAACCAAACATTACACAGGTGTCAAACTAAGGAACCCAACATTACACAGGTGTCAAACTAAGGAACCCAACATTACACAGGTGTCAAACTAAGGAACCAAACATTACACAGGTGTCAAACTAAGGAACCCAACATTAAAGAGGTGTCAAACTAAGGAACCCAAGATTAAACAGGTGTCAAACTAAGGAACCCAACATTATACAGGTGTCAAACTAAGGAACCAAACATTGCAAAAGTGTCAAACTAAGGAACCCAACATTACACAGGTGTCAAACTAAGGAACCAAACATTACACAGGTGTCAAACTAAGGAACCAAACATTACACAGGTGTCAAACTAAGGAACCAAACATTACACAGGTGTCAAACTAAGGAACCCAACATTACACAGGCGTCAAACTAAATAACCCAACATTACACAGGTGTCAAACTAATGAACCCAACATTAAAGAGGTGTCAAACTAAAGAACCAAACATTACAAAAGTGTCAAACTAAGGAACCAAACATTGCAAAAGTGTCAAACTAAGGAACCCAACATTACACAGGTGTCAAACTAAGGAACCAAACATTACACAGGTGTCAAACTAAGGAACCAAACATTACACAGGTGTCAAACTAAGGAACCAAACATGACACAGGTGTCAAACTAAGGAACCCAACATTACACAGGCGTCAAACTAAATAACCCAACATTACACAGGTGTCAAACTAATGAACCCAACATTAAAGAGGTGTCAAACTAAAGAACCAAACATTACAAAAGTGTCAAACTAAGGAACCAAACATTGCAAAAGTGTCAAACTAAGGAACCCAACATTACACAGGTGTCAAACTAAGGAACCAAACATTACACAGGTGTCAAACTAAGGAACCAAATATTACACAGGTGTCAACTTTTGTATGGACCTACAAGCAAACAAACACCCTTGCAACAACAACACTGATGTGTTTGTGTACTTTTGTATGGACCTACAAGCAAACAAACACCCTTGCAACAACAACACAGGTGTCAAACTAAGGAATCAAACATTACACAGGTGTCAAACTAAGGAACCAAACATTACACAGGTGTCAAACTAAGGAACCCAACATTACACAGGTGTCAAACTAAGGAACCCAACATTACACAGGTGTCAAACTAAGGAACCCAACATTACACAGGCGTCAAACTAAATAACCCAACATTACACAGGTGTCAAACTAAGGAACCCAACATTACACAGGTGTCAAACTAAGGAACCCAACATTACACAGGTGTCAAACTAAGGAGCCCAACATTACACAGGCGTCAAACTAAATAACCCAACATTACACAGGTGTCAAACTAAAGAACCAAACATTAAACAGGTGTCAAACTAAGGAACCAAACATTGCAAAAGTGTCAAACTAAGGAACCCAAGATTAAACAGGTGTCAAACTAATGAACCCAACATTAAAGAGGTGTCAAACTAAGGAACCCAACATTACACAGGTGTCAAACTAAGGAACCAAACATTACACAGGTGTCAAACTAAGGAACCCAACATTACACAGGTGTCAAACTAAGGAACCCAACATTACACAGGTGTCAAACTAAGGAACCCAACATTACACAGGTGTCAAACTAAGGAACCCAACATTACACAGGTGTCAAACTAAGGAACCAAACATTACACAGGTGTCAAACTAAGGAACCCAACATTAAAGAGGTGTCAAACTAAGGAACCCAACATTACACAGGTGTCAAACTAAGGAACCAAACATTACACAGGTGTCAAACTAAGGAACCCAACATTAAAGAGGTGTCAAACTAAGGAACCCAACATTACACAGGTGTCAAACTAAGGAACCAAACATTACACAGGTGTCAAACTAATGAACCCAACATTACACAGGTGTCAAACTAATGAACCCAACATTACACAGGTGTCAAACTAATGAACCCAACATAAAAGAGGTGTCAAACTAAGGAACCAAACATTACACAGATGTCAAACTAAGGAACCAAACTTAGCAGGAGTCCACTTGTGAAATGTCTGTGGATTTGTCATTCATTCAGGTCTTTATAGTAATTTATTCAGGTCTTTGTTGTCATTCATTCAGGTATTTGTAGTCTCAGAGTGTTGATCACAACTGGACTGTTTGGTTTGTTTTAGAGGACGTTTGGCCTCTCATCCAAATAGACGTCATCACTTCATGACAATAGACTTAGATTGGTCAGATCTAGTCCTAGTCTTTGATTGGTCACATCTAGTCTTAGACTTAGACTGGTCACATCTAGTCTTAGACTTATATTGGTCACATCTAGTCTTAGACTTTGATTGGTCCATCTAGTCTTAGACTTAGATAGTTAGCTCTAGTCTTAGATTTAGATTGGTTGGATTTAGTCTTAGACCTAAATTGGTCACATCTAGTGCTAAACTTTGATTGGTCAGATCTAGTCTTAGACATAATTGGTTAGATCTAGTCTTATACTTGATGGATGTGATAGTCTTAGACTTGGAGTGGTCAAATTGGCTGGGATGAGATCGAGGCGGTTCAAAAATGTGAGGTAGATTGTCACTTGTTGCATGGTGTGTGTTGGAATGTTTCAGCACATTTCTGGGATGTCCTCCTCGTGATGAAGTAGCCACCTTGCAGTTATTACAAGTAGCGCTGTTACAATCCTTCCTCCTAAACTGTGGTCATCTCGAGAGAGTTTGGCCCGGGTGCCATCTTTTTGCTTTCTGAGGTCCCTAAGCAGGTCACTCCCAACCACTGGCATCCATAAGGAAAGTGTTTGAAAAATTGGGAGGGAATTGATACGCTGGGAACCACGTTTTAGATTCTCATCCCCACCTAGCAGGCATTTTGGAGGTCCTTTGCTCCTTAGCCTTTGGTTTCTAACACCTTGGAAAAGTCAAGTGAAGCTTGAACAATCAATTCCCTTGGAAGAAATGCTATGCTAGTCCATAACGCAACATGTTATGAGTTCATGAAAAGAAGAAGCTGAAGAATGCTTGAATATCATCAGTCGCTGGGATTGTCCATAAGGCAACATGTTATGAGTTCATGAAAAGAAGAAGCTGAAGAATGCTTGAGTATCGTCCTGATAGGAGAGCAACTGTGTGAATAGTTACTTCATTATCCCAAGCGAAGCCCCCGCGAGCACAAATGTTTGTGCAGCCTTTCTTTTGCTACACTGAACGTATTCAGGCCTCCAGAAAACTGTTGACAAGACTTTGGTAGCTGAGGAAAGAGGGAATGCGAAGGCCCCCAAACTCTCCAATTCACTCACAGAGTCTGAGTCGGCTCTGGTTGCTTAGCACAAAGTCTAACTGCAAAAGGTGGGCCATGTTCACCATGTGTTCTACCAGCTACAATATCGAGATGCAAACTGAAATGGTGGCAGGTAACTTGGACTGTGGGCAACAACGAGATTGCATAGTTGAGTCATCTAGTTGCTTTGACTTCTGCCTTTGATGCTGTGGACCACAGAGTACTGAGTGATGGACTCACATCTGACAAGGGGTTTCTGGTACTGTTCTCCACTGGTTTACCTTTCAGATCAATGGAAGAACTTTTCAAGTTGCTTTGTTTGATGTCATGTGGAGTTGCCCAGGACTCTGTTCTGTTTTTGTTGTACCTCAAGACAACAAAATAATCCGTCACACAAGGGTAACAAAACAACCAAATAATCCGTCAAACAAGGGTAACAAGACAACAAAATAATCCGTCAAACAAGGGTAACAAGACAACAAAATAATCCGTCACACAAGGGTAACAAGACAACAAAATAATCCGTCACACAAGGGTAACAAGACAACAAAATAATTTGTCACACAAGTGTAACAAGACAACAAAATAATCCGTCAAACAAGGGTAACAAGACAACAAAATAATCCGTCACACAAGGGTAACAAGACAACAAAATAATTTGTCACACAAGTGTAACAAGACAACAAAATAATCCGTCACACAAGGGTAACAAGACAACAAAATAATCCGTCACACAAGAGTAACAAGACAACAAAATAATCAGTCACACAAGGGTAACAAGACACCAAAATAATCAGTCACACAAGGGTAACAAGACAACAAAATAATCCGTCACACAAGAGTAACAAGACAACAAAATAATCTGTCACACAAGTGTAACAAGACAACTAAATAATCTGTCACACAAGTGTAACAAGACAACAAAATAATCCGTCACACAAGGGTAACAAGACAACAAAATAATCCGTCACACAAGTGTAACAAAACAACAAAATAATCTGTCACACAAGGGTAACAAGACAACAAAATAATCCGTCACACAAGAGTAACAAGACAACAAAATAATCTGTCACACAAGTGTAACAAGACAACTAAATAATCTGTCACACAAGTGTAACAAGACAACAAAATAATCTGTCACACAAGTGTAACAAGACAACAAAATAATCCGTCACACAAGGGTAACAAGACAACAAAATAATCCGTCACACAAGTGTAACAAGACAACAAAATAATCCGTCACACAAGTGTAACAAGACAACAAAAATAATCCGTCACACAAGGGTAACAAGACAACAAAATAATTTTTCACACAAGGGTAACAAGACAACAAAATACTTTTTCACACAAGGGTAACAAGACAACAAAATAATCCGTCACACAAGTG
>NC_084638.1:33164049-33236549 GCF_033978795.1 Nerophis ophidion | reverse complement strand
CTCTGTGTTGTTTGATTTATTTATCTTTTTTTTGCACCATGACTAGGGAAGGTTGTTTGCATCGTCCTAAATTTCTCTCATTGATGGCGACTAAATGGGAGCATCAAATGTTGTCTTTTAAAAATGAAGACAGACAATGTTATTGCGGGCAAAATTCCTTATCAAACTCATGAGGTTTGGCGGACCAAAACGTCGGCGGGCCACACTTGGCCGTATTTTGGACACTCCTGATCTAGAAGAAACTTTCACGAGCAAAGGGAGTCAGGAAGCAGCTGACCACTCCAGCATGTAAACATTGGCAGACACGCCTTAGCGCTTACAGTAACAATATCACTAATATTTGTTCATAATATTCATAATTACAATATCACTAACACTTGCGCATATTCACAATAACAATATCATTAATACTTGTTCATATTCATAATAACAATATCATTAATACTTGTTCATAATATTCATAATAACAATATCACTAACACTTGCTCATATTCATAATAACAATATCATTAATACTTGTTCATATTCATAATAACAATATCATTAATACTTGTTCATATTTATAATAATAATATCATTAATACTTGTTCATATTCATAATAACAATATCATTAATACTTGTTCATAATATTCATAATAACAATATCACTAACACTTGCTCATATTCATAATAACAATATCATTAATACTTGTTCATATTTATAATAACAATATCATTAATACTTGTTCATATTCATAATAACAATATCATTAATACTTGTTCATATTCATAATAACAATATCATTAATAGTTGTTAATATTTAAAATAACAAAATTAATAATACTTTTTAATATTTATAACAAAAATATCAGTAATACTTGGTAATATTCATAATTACAATATCACTACTACTTGTTCTTATTCATACTAACAATATCATTAATACTTGTTCATATTCATAATAAAAATATAATTAATACTTGTTCATATTTATAATAACAATATCACTAATACTTTGTCATATTCATAATAACAATATAATTAATACTTGTTGATATTTATAATAACAATATCACTAATACTTGTTCATATTCGGAATAAAAATATAATTAATACTTGTTAATATTCATAATAACAATATCAGTAATAATTGGTAATATTCACAATAACAAGATCACTAATACATGGTAATATTCATAATAACAATATCAATAATACTTGTTCATATTTCTAACCACAATATCAGTAATATTAATAATACTATTGAAGTCAGCACATGTGAAAGGGAGCATTGTTGGATGTTTTTGATTGTGTTTAATGTGTGGAATAGAAGAGCTCCTCTTGTCTCTGCTGTGAGCTGACTTTCATTTAGGACTTACAACGATTGTCAACGCCAGGAAAAAGTCCAAAAAAAAGTGCAGTTTCTCTTTAAAATTGTTACTTCCGGTTTGGTGTTGGAATATGAAAAAAAAAAACCTCTGTTTTGGTGTGTTTTTACAGTTTGTGTGGAAACGTGCGTAAAGATCGCTGTGGATGTCAGCCCTCTTTGTGCAATCATTTATTTGTGGCGCTCCCACTCTCATGCACTCTTTTACTTTGAAAAGAAAAACTCCCAGGGTCTGCAAATAGAAAAAAACTAAATACATTTTGGTGTGTCTTCACACCATTTGGTGTGCTCTACCACACCAAATGGTGTGGCCTATTCCAAAAACAAAGCCTAATGCTTTGTTTTTGGAATTTGAAAATGAAATTGCAATTTTTTCTTTTCAATTTGCACACGGTCAACTAAGTCCTGCTTGTGCCGTCCTCAGTGGTCAGCGGGGGTCCACTGCCTGCTGACCACGAGTATGAACTTCATGAGGTGCGCTTTCATTGGGGCAAGGAGAACCAGAGAGGATCCGAGCACACCGTCAACTTTAAGGCCTTTCCCATGGAGGTACACACGCACGCACACACACACGCACACACACACACACACGCACGCACGCACGCACGCACGCACGCACGCACGCACGCACGCACGCACGCACGCACGCACGCACGCACGCACGCACACACACACACACACACACACACACACACACACACACACGCACACACACACTTGGCCATGGAAGTGGCAGCATGAGCAGAAACCTTGAGAAAGGCCAGAAAAAGCAGGTTGTGTGTTTGTGTCATCAAGGTTGTGGTAAAAGTATGTCTGCAAAAAGTCTTCTTAAGGATGACTTAACACAATTCTCCTTTGAACAAGAGCTGATGAAAAAGGGTTTAAAAATACATTCTGTGCCGTTGTAATGAAAAGGCAGACATTAGTCAGACTGCCAGTTAATGTGTGCTGGTCTTGCTCAATCAGGCCATTCATGAAATGCTTTTTTTTACACTCAGTTTTTGGAACACAACTTTTTTTACACTTGAATTTTGTGAACTGAATTTTTTGTACATCAAATTACGCTGACAATTTCATTGAAACACAAAAAATGGTTCACAAAATGCGTACGTCTAAAAATGAAGTATATAAAAATTCCATTTAGAAAAACTCAGTGTTTAAAAATTGAGTGTGGAAAATGAGTGCATAAAAATGTGGAAAAATTGAGTGTATAAAAATGTATTTGAAAATTAAGTTGGTAAAAAATCAGTGTATAAAAATTGAGTATATAAAAATGTATTAAAAAAATGGAGTTGATACAAATGTAGTGTTTAAAAATGATGTCTGTAAAAAATCAGTGTATAAAAATTGAGTGTATACAAATTTAAAAAATTGAGTGTATACAAATTAAGTGTGTAAAAAATCAGTGTTTAAAACTGGAGTGAATAAAAATGTTGTACTTTACATACAAATTCATAAACCAATTCAGTGTACAAAAATTCAGTGTTTAAAAATTGTGTGTAAACAATCAGTGTATAAACATTTAGGACCATACATAAAAAATGGTTTAAAAATCCAGTGAATACAAAGTCAGTATTAAAAGTGTGTAAAAAAAAATCAGTGTTTAAAAATGAAGTGTTTAAACAGTCAGCATGCAAAAGTTCTGTGTATAAAAATTCAGTGTGTACAAATTAATTTAAAAACATTCAGTGTATACAAATTCAATGTTTAAAAAAATCATCATAGAAAGATTCCATGTATAAAAATGTATTGTGTAGAAATTCAGTGTTTGAAAATGAAGTGTGTACAGATTTAGTACCGTTTAACTTTTAACGCACTAGCTGTTTGATTGCAACATCCATCTTAGTTGTAGTTTTCTTACACATTTGGAGGTGTTGAAATGGCTAATGCTAATCGGTAGCATGTCAGTAACAGAGCTAATGCATATAAGCATCCAGCTCACACATTTATTTGGCAAAGTGTGGCCTCACTTTAACTACCTTGGAGCATTTTTGGAGTCAGTTTCTCTGTTGGCATTGAAAGTGTCAACATGACCTGGAGGTAGTTTGACGTCAGGTGCGACCCAGCTAGTGTTGGATCTCAAAACAGTGGTACCTCACTTTTTGTTGCTAATCCAGTCTAAAAAGTCAGCCTTAGACCGATTGGGAGGATGAGATTGTCATGCCAGCAACAGAATACCAAATTTGCAGAACATTTTGAGCGAAAGCAGAATCATGTGGAAAGTTGGGCACACAAAAAGTGTACCTGGTGTGTAGTGTGTCAATGACAGCTTGGACTGGACGGATGCATTGCATACAGAGTTGTGTTCAAGGGAATATTTGTGGGGAAGCGGCTCCTTTGCGCTGATCTGATTCTTAAAGGTCTGTGGCTCAATAAAGCTTACAGTCGGTCAAGATCTGTGGTCAGGTCTGAAATGTCTTAGATGAGAGTCTTAAGTCAACAGCAGCTGCCCACTTTGGGTCATTACTGCTCTGCACACCTGCTGACAACAACAACTCACCTTCTTATTGCTCTCATGTAGCTCCATCTGGTCCACTGGAACAGCACCCTGTTCAACTCCCTGGAGGACGCTCTGGGCAAGAAGAATGGAGTCCTCATCGTTGCTCTTTTCGTGCAGGTGCGTACGACTCGTGACCACCACGGACATTTGGCTTCCACCTGCACACGGACAACTTTTCAAACACCGAACAACATTCTGCAGCGCTGAAAAACCTTCTTCAAGCAAGAAGCCAGCAGGCAGGAGACATTGATACAACTTGATTACACCTACATGTCCTTTAAAACTGACTCTCAAACCACTTTCTACCGCTTGTCCCTTTTGAGCTCCACGTTACAAAATAGTTGTATTTGTACATTGAGACAACGTTGGTGTTTAACTCAGGTTGGATCCACTTTGTTGGTTGGGAAATGACCATATTTCAATGTCAAATCAAGGTCAGAAGCCGACATTGCTTAAACGTTGTGAAAAAGCATGTTTTTAAAGGATGTATTTGTGTTACTTAACACCAGGAACCAAATGAAGTGGTTGTCAAAGTTTGAATGTCTTGTTCCTGCCGGGACTATGAATCCCATTTGTCCAACTGTCCCCTGCACTTTGTTTCGTAAGGGACATTTTATATTATGATAGTTTTCCTTCCTCCGATTGTGTGGGTTGTGTTTGTGCGAGGAAGCCAGCATGTTTTCACTTGATGATTAGCTGGAATGATCGGACCAACGCCGCGTGGTCTCTAAAACAATACAGGCCTTCTCTGGTGACCATTCCAATCTGAACTGTGCCAACAGATCGGCAAGGAGCATCTGGGTCTGAAAGCCATCACAGAGGTTCTGCAGGACCTGCAGTACAAGGTGAGATCAGTGGCACTAGTACTACACCAGGGATTATTCAGCCCTGTCGTCTTGGGGACCACATTTCTGGAAAGCTAAGGACCGGACTTCTTATTTCACTATTTTTCTTATTTTGTATATTCCAAAAAAACAGAGGTAAATATTCATTTTGTCAGAGTTACAGGAGCACTCTGATGATTTTAAGGACTTTCTGTAAAATAGCCGGTCAAAGATCATCCCTAGGACCCCACTTTAGTGTTTTTGAGTCCGCTGCAAAATGTTATTTTGCACTGAACTGGCGGGCCGGATGTTGAAGAGCACAAATGATGAAAAAGAGAGGACCTAAGATGGAGCCTTGAGGAACACCACTAGTATGAGTAAAGAACAAATAACTACTGACTGCATTGGAGGCTCAGTGGGTAGATTGTCCATCTTGTAATCTGAGGGTTGCTGGTTCAATCCCAGTCTGGTGAGCACATGTCAAGGTGTTGCTAAGCAAGATACAAAAGCCCTCACTGCTCCTGGTAGGTCGGAGTTAGTGCCTTGCACAGCAGCTTCCGCCATCAATGTTCTACAATTGAGTTGTTTTTTAAAAAAAAGCCTCTTCTATTGCTATTGCATCTCGGTAAATAAGATTTAAGCTACTGTACTTGAGTAGAGCTGAAGATTATTGTAGCAATATTGCCGTGGCGTGACTCCTGGTTCAAGAAGGAGCTACAGCAACACCTCAGAGACATGAAAGACGTCAGGAAAAGCAAGTGGGGGAAAGGAGAGGACTTAAAGGGGAGCCTTGAGGAGCGCCTCAGTGATGTCAATCACACCTGTTGGATGTTTGCTAGCAAGGTTAAAACGTCAATGCAAGGATCTGTCAATCTGTTTCCGCTTGTCCAAGCTCCTCTACACAACAGGTGCACTCTGCTGTTTTTAGAAATTTGCTGCAGAAATGGTGGTCTCCCAAGTTTTGAACACAACTCGGTGTCATTCCTGGGTGGGATTTGGCCCCCGGGACGATGCAGTTTTGAGGAGCAATTAAAGCTAAGAAATAAAGATCCATCCATCCATTTTCTACCGCTTATTCCCTTTTGGGGTCGCGGGGGGCACTGGCGCCTATCTCAGCTACAACTGGGCGGAAGGCGGGGTACACCCTGGACAAGTCGCCACCTCATCGCAGAGAAAATAAAGATTGTGTTGTGTATTTCCACCAGGGGAAAAGCAAGATCATTCCCTGCTTCAACCCCAACACTCTACTGCCCGGTAAGCACAACATCATCTCATGGACCCTTTTCACTCACTTCCTTTCCTATCTACTCGTCATATTGTTGATCTACACTACATCTGCTCTACACATTTATTTATGTTTGGGTAGAGTTTTATTCAACAAAAGCAGTTGTCTTTGAAGTAATATAGACATTGGTCAGAGATGTTTATCTTTTTAATGAAGGAATGTAGTGGTTCACAGAACTGACACCCACTCTTATTAGAAAAGTATTGATTTTGAATCGGGTATCGATTCGTTACCCCCAAGAATGGAATGGAGCCTATCATTCAAATATGATTGTCCCTGTGTCCCCAGACCCATTATTGAGAGACTACTGGGTGTATAAAGGATCTCTGACAACACCGCCCTGTAGTGAGAACGTGACCTGGATCCTGTATCGCTACCCCCTCACCATATCACAGTTGCAGGTAAGTACTTGCAGGTGTGCTCAGTCCTTCCAGCGAGGGCCACATGATGATAGCAATGATATTCCTGTTTACTATCACACGCTAAAACTAATGCCTTGTGAGTCCACATGGACTGAAGAGGATGTGTATTTACATATTTGTCTGCATAGATCAAATGTGAGGAGGACTTGTTTCATTTTGTGTTTACACTATGCTGCGTGTCACTAAAAAAACATTTACTGTGCCGCAAATTGCCTAAGGTATGAAACCTGATCCATGGCAGTGTCTCTTAACCATAGGACCGGGGACATTTTGTACTAGGAAGTCAGAATTTCCAAGTTTCTAGTCGGAATTAGCATCACACAACGTTGGCGTGTTCAGTTGGTGTGGAAAATTGCAACGTTACTTCGAAGGAGTTTGGCTTAATCTGCTCTCAGTGCTGCTGGAGTGATCGGTTACGTGAGCCGGTGTTTAGTCTGCAACCAGACGTGACGTCATGTGCAAAGAAAAGCTATCAAAATATTCCCCCTGTTTGATTTTACGTGAGTCGATACTCGGTAGTACGGACGGAATTTGGTGGGTGTGCAAACCAGGGGAATAAGTAGCTCTCTGATTAGTGCCCAGGAGCAGGTGAGCGTCCCAAACACTAATCACAGGCGGGTGAAAACAATCTGCAGTCATAGCAAGTGAAACACAAACCCAGGGGTGCACAAAACAGCAACTGAGGGAGTCCCAAACAAAAGAAGGGATGGTGACGCCAACAAGCTCAAGCCAGCGCTTTTGGGTAGAAAAGAAACAAACTCAGCATTTTTTTAGTGTGTCGGTGCCCAAAGATTCACATTCCTTTCCAAAGCAATTGAAAAGACATACAAATAAATATTTATTATATACGATATTTTAAACAATCATGAATTTAGAATCGGAATAAATAAAAATGGCGTTTTAGACTTAGACTTCTCTCTTTTGTCATTCAATTGTGAACTTTACAGAAGTTGCATGATCTGCTTGTAGTGCAGGATAAAAGAGCAATAAGGTGCAGATATAAATAATATTGCAGGTTTATGGATGTATGTTATATTTTCTTTATATTCCAGCCATTTAAGGGGATTATTATGATGCCTTCAAGAGTCTTACGGACTGAGGGAAGAAGCTGTTACACAAGCTGGAGGTTCTGCTTCGGAGGCTGCGGAACCTCTTCCTAGAGTCCAGCATTTAAAATAGTCCTTGGTGGGGGTGGGAGGAGTCTCTGCAGGTTTTCTGAGCCCTGGTCAGGCAGCGGCTTTTTGCCATCTCCTGTACAGGAGAAAGAGGAGTCCTGATGATCTCAGCACTCTCTGCAGGGACTTCCAGTCCGAGGCCCTGCAGGCTGCAGTCCAGACAGAGATGCTGTTGGTCAGCAGGTGGTCTCTATAGTGCCTCTGTAGAATGTGCGGAGAACGGGGGCAGGAAGCTGTACTCTTCCCAAAAAGTGCATGTGCTGCAGCAGTGTGTAGGGACCAGGTCACATTGTCAGTTATCTGCACTCGCAGGAACTTGGTGCTGCTTACCACCTGTGCCGTTGATGAAGAGTGGAGCGTGGCAGGACTGGTGCCTCCTGTTTTGAATGTGGATCCATGTTTTTAAGCAGCCCCGCTGACAAAGGAAAGGTGTCCTGCAGGGAGATGCTTTGGCCAGAAAGTAAAAGTGTTTGTCATCTTGTGTGGCGGCAGATCGAGGAGTTCCGGCGACTGCGGTCCCACGTGAAAGGTGCGGAGCTGGCAGCTGATGGCAGCGATGGCATGTTGGGGGACAACTTCCGCCCCACCCAGCCGCTCAGCGATCGCACCGTGCGGGCAGCTTTTCAGTGATTCTGACCTTCTGCTGCCTCACCACCAAGCACCCGCTCAAATGGGCAAGCAAGGTGAGAAGGAATGTGGCTCTTTCAAAAGTACAGACTCCCGAAACTGTCCCCTGTCAGAACGTACACATTCAACTTCTTTTCCTTACAGATGAATCTCAGCTTCCTGTCCCTGAGGAACCCGTCCTCTGGAACCTCATTATAGTGGATCAGGTCCCGGAAGATCTAGCCCAGTTCACTTACTAATCTGGCATATGTGCTCCAGAGATATTTGGCATTTAGAGCGGGAACACTGTCTTCAGGTCCCAGCTACTAATAACCCAGCAGGCACAGGACATTGATACAACCTTGATTATACGTACATGTCCTTTAAAAGACACTTTCAAACAACGTCACAAAATACTTTGATTTGGTAATTGAGACAACGTTGATGTCCAACGTTGGATCCACGTTGTTGGTTGGGAGTCAAGGTCACAACCTGACACTGAATAAACTTTGTCAAAAAGCATGTTGTTTCAATCTTGTATTTGTGTTGTAGAATAACATCAGAACCTAAAATGGTTTAACATAAAGCATGTAGTTTCAATATTATGTTTGTGTTGTAGAATAACATCAGAACCTAAAATGGTTTAACATAAAGCATGTAGTTTCAATATTATGTTTGTGTTGTAGAATAACATCAGAACCTAAAATGGTTTAACATAAAGCATGTAGTTTCAATATTATGTTTGTGTTGTAGAATAACATCAGAACCTAAAATGGTTTAACATAAAGCATGTTGTTTCAATATTATGTTTAAGTTGCCCACCGTCAGGACCTAATTGAACAACTTCTTAACTGTCTCGTGCCTGCTGGGAACATTTGATCATTCTATTATTGTTATTTAGTGTATTACAGACAACCAGCGTCCTCGACAGTAGACATTTGATGTCGTAGTTCCAGGAGTGTTCTGATGTGTCTCTCAAAGTTTAGTCAACACAACTCCTGGGCCAGCGGGTGAAAAAGAGGGGACCTAAGATGGACCCCTGTGGAACACCACCAGTATAAGTACAGTTGAACAGATGAGTAGTGACTGCATGTGAAGTAAACAAGCTACAGTACATCAGGGGGTCAAACTGCTTTTCACTGAGGGCCACAATGCAGTTATGGCTGCTCTCAGAGGGCCACTTCTTCCAGTGAATAAATATGAATGATAATGTATAATATTACACTATTCCCTATGGATTTGATTGTTCCATTTTTCACATACAAATGAATCATAAGTCAGGAAGAACAGCATGTTAGTCCAACAAAAAATGTTTGGAATATATGTTAATAGTACAGCGGAGTCATATTGTCTACCAACAAGGGCCACATACTAAAAGGTCAAAGTATGCAGCAACAATGGTGATCTAATTTTTTTTTTTTTTTTTTTAAATTAGCTAAAGACAAATCTTGCAGTAAACATTTTTAAAAAAGCATAAAAAGTAATGAGAAATAAAGGAAATGTTAATAAAAATAACTAATAATAATACTTATAACACATAGCTAACCCTAAGATTTGATTTGACTACGAAGGAACATGAAGTGCTTTATTTACACACTTTTGCGGGCCACATAAAACCATGTGGCGGCCCAGGTCTGGCCCCCGGGGCTCGAGTTTTAACACATGAATTCATTAATCACATGACAAAAACACCTGCCAAGAAGGAGAGGACTTAAAGGGCTACCTCAAACATGTAAAACACAAGTTTGTAGCCCACTGTTGTGTGTTTGCTAGCAAGGTCAATGCAAGTGTCTGTTCATGTGTTTCCACTTGTCCAAGCTCCTCTACACAACAGTCATGTAAAACACAAGTTTGTATCCCACTGTTGTGTGTTTGCTAGCAAGGTCAATGCAAGTGTCTGTTCATGTGTTTCCACTTGTCCAAGCTCCTCTACACAACAGTCATGTAAAACACAAGTTTGTATCCTAGAGTTGTGTGTTTGCTAGCAAGGTCAATGCAAGTGTCTGTTCATGTGTTTCCACTTGTCCAAGCTCCTCTACACAACAGTCATGTAAAACACAAGTTTGTAGCCCACTGTTGTGTGTTTGCTAGCAAGGTCAATGCAAGTGTCTGTTCATGTGTTTCCACTTGTCCAAGCTCCTCTACACAACAGTCATGTAAAACACAAGTTTGTATCCTAGAGTTGTGTGTTTGCTAGCAAGGTCAATGCAAGTGTCTGTTCATGTGTTTCCACTTGTCCAAGCTCCTCTACACAACAGTCATGTAAAACACAAGTTTGTATCCTAGAGTTGTGTGTTTGCTAGCAAGGTCAATGCAAGTGTCTGTTCATGTGTTTCCACTTGTCCAAGCTCCTCTACACAACAGTCTTGTAAAACACAAGTTTGTATCCTAGAGTTGTGTGTTTGCTAGCAAGGTCAATGCAAGTGTCTGTTCATGTGTTTCCACTTGTCCAAGCTCCTCTACACAACAGTCATGTAAAACACAAGTTTGTATCCTAGAGTTGTGTGTTTGCTAGCAAGGTCAATGCAAGTGTCTGTTCATGTGTTTCCACTTGTCCAAGCTCCTCTACACAACAGTCATGTAAAACACAAGTTTGTATCCTAGAGTTGTGTGTTTGCTAGCAAGGTCAATGCAAGTGTCTGTTCATGTGTTTCCACTTGTCCAAGCTCCTCTACACAACAGTCATGTAAAACACAAGTTTGTATCCTAGAGTTGTGTGTTTGCTAGCAAGGTCAATGCAAGTGTCTGTTCATGTGTTTCCACTTGTCCAAGCTCCTCTACACAACAGTCTTGTAAAACACAAGTTTGTATCCTAGAGTTGTGTGTTTGCTAGCAAAGTCAATGCAAGTGTCTGTTCGTGTGTTTCCACTTGTCCAAGCTCCTCTACACAACAGTCATGTAAAACACAAGTTTGTAGCCCACTGTTGTGTGTTTGCTAGCAAGGTCAATGCAAGTGTCTGTTCATGTGTTTCCACTTGTCCAAGCTCCTCTACACAACAGTCATGTAAAACACAAGTTTGTATCCTAGAGTTGTGTGTTTGCTAGCAAGGTCAATGAAAAGGTCTGTTCATGTGTTTCCACTTGTCCAAGCTCCTCTACACAACAGTCATGTAAAACACAAGTTTGTAGCCCACTGTTGTGTGTTTGCTAGCAAGGTCAATGCAAGTGTCTGTTCATGTGTTTCCACTTGTCCAAGCTCCTCTACACAACAGTCATGTAAAACACAAGTTTGTAGCCCACTGTTGTGTGTTTGCTAGCAAGGTCAATGCAAGTGTCTGTTCATGTGTTTCCACTTGTCCAAGCTCCTCTACACAACAGTCATGTAAAACACAAGTTTGTATCCTAGAGTTGTGTGTTTGCTAGCAAGGTCAATGAAAAGGTCTGTTCATGTGTGTCCACTTGTCCAAGCTCCTCTACACAACAGTCATGTAAAACACAAGTTTGTATCCTAGAGTTGTGTGTTTGCTAGCAAGGTCAATGCAAGTGTCTGTTCATGTGTTTCCACTTGTCCAAGCTCCTCTACACAACAGTCATGTAAAACACAAGTTTGTATCCTAGAGTTGTGTGTTTGCTAGCAAAGTCAATGCAAGTGTCTGTTCGTGTGTTTCCACTTGTCCAAGCTCCTCTACACAACAGTCATGTAAAACACAAGTTTGTATCCTAGAGTTGTGTGTTTGCTAGCAAAGTCAATACAAGTGTCTGTTCATGTGTTTCCGCTTGTCCAAGCTCCTCTACACAACAGTCATGTAAAACACAAGTTTGTATCCTAGAGTTGTGTGTTTGCTAGCAAGGTCAATGCAAGTGTCTGTTCATGTGTGTCCACTTGTCCAAGCTCCTCTACACAACAGTCATGTAAAACACAAGTTTGTATCCTAGAGTTGTGTGTTTGCTAGCAAGGTCAATGCAAGTGTCTGTTCATGTGTTTCCACTTGTCCAAGCTCCTCTACACAACAGTCATGTAAAACACAAGTTTGTAGCCCACTGTTGTGTGTTTGCTAGCAAGGTCAATGCAAGTGTCTGTTCATGTGTTTCCACTTGTCCAAGCTCCTCTACACAACAGTCATGTAAAACACAAGTTTGTATCCTAGAGTTGTGTGTTTGCTAGCAAGGTCAATGCAAGTGTCTGTTCATGTGTTTCCACTTGTCCAAGCTCCTCTACACAACAGTCTTGTAAAACACAAGTTTGTATCCTAGAGTTGTGTGTTTGCTAGCAAAGTCAATGCAAGTGTCTGTTCGTGTGTTTCCACTTGTCCAAGCTCCTCTACACAACAGTCATGTAAAACACAAGTTTGTAGCCCACTGTTGTGTGTTTGCTAGCAAGGTCAATGCAAGTGTCTGTTCATGTGTTTCCACTTGTCCAAGCTCCTCTACACAACAGTCATGTAAAACACAAGTTTGTATCCTAGAGTTGTGTGTTTGCTAGCAAGGTCAATACAAGTGTCTGTTCATGTGTGTCCACTTGTCCAAGCTCCTCTACACAACAGTCATGTAAAACACAAGTTTGTAGCCCACTGTTGTGTGTTTGCTAGCAAGGTCAATGCAAGTGTCTGTTCATGTGTTTCCACTTGTCCAAGCTCCTCTACACAACAGTCATGTAAAACACAAGTTTGTATCCTAGAGTTGTGTGTTTGCTAGCAAGGTCAATACAAGTGTCTGTTCATGTGTGTCCACTTGTCCAAGCTCCTCTACACAACAGTCATGTAAAACACAAGTTTGTAGCCCACTGTTGTGTGTTTGCTAGCAAGGTCAATGCAAGTGTCTGTTCGTGTGTTTCCACTTGTCCAAGCTCCTCTACACAACAGTCATGTAAAACACAAGTTTGTAGCCCACTGTTGTGTGTTTGCTAGCAAGGTCAATGCAAGTGTCTGTTCATGTGTTTCCACTTGTCCAAGCTCCTCTACACAACAGTCATGTAAAACACAAGTTTGTATCCTAGAGTTGTGTGTTTGCTAGCAAGGTCAATGTAAGTGTCTGTTCATGTGTTTCCACTTGTCCAAGCTCCTCTACACAACAGTCATGTAAAACACAAGTTTGTATCCTAGAGTTGTGTGTTTGCTAGCAAGGTCAATACAAGTGTCTGTTCATGTGTGTCCACTTGTCCAAGCTCCTCTACACAACAGTCATGTAAAACACAAGTTTGTATCCTAGAGTTGTGTGTTTGCTAGCAAGGTCAATGCAAGTGTCTGTTCATGTGTTTCCACTTGTCCAAGCTCCTCTACACAACAGTCATGTAAAACACAAGTTTGTATCCTAGAGTTGTGTGTTTGCTAGCAAGGTCAATGCAAGTGTCTGTTCATGTATTTCCACTTGTCCAAGCTCCTCTACACAACAGTCATGTAAAACACAAGTTTGTATCCTAGAGTTGTGTGTTTGCTAGCAAGGTCAATGTAAGTGTCTGTTCATGTGTTTCCACTTGTCCAAGCTCCTCTACACAACAGTCATGTAAAACACAAGTTTGTATCCTAGAGTTGTGTGTTTGCTAGCAAGGTCAATACAAGTGTCTGTTCATGTGTGTCCACTTGTCCAAGCTCCTCTACACAACAGTCATGTAAAACACAAGTTTGTAGCCCACTGTTGTGTGTTTGCTAGCAAGGTCAATGCAAGTGTCTGTTCATGTGTTTCCACTTGTCCAAGCTCCTCTACACAACAGTCATGTAAAACACAAGTTTGTATCCTAGAGTTGTGTGTTTGCTAGCAAAGTCAATGCAAGTGTCTGTTCGTGTGTTTCCACTTGTCCAAGCTCCTCTACACAACAGTCATGTAAAACACAAGTTTGTAGCCCACTGTTGTGTGTTTGCTAGCAAGGTCAATGCAAGTGTCTGTTCATGTGTTTCCACTTGTCCAAGCTCCTCTACACAACAGTCATGTAAAACACAAGTTTGTATCCTAGAGTTGTGTGTTTGCTAGCAAGGTCAATACAAGTGTCTGTTCATGTGTGTCCACTTGTCCAAGCTCCTCTACACAACAGTCATGTAAAACACAAGTTTGTAGCCCACTGTTGTGTGTTTGCTAGCAAGGTCAATGCAAGTGTCTGTTCGTGTGTTTCCACTTGTCCAAGCTCCTCTACACAACAGTCATGTAAAACACAAGTTTGTAGCCCACTGTTGTGTGTTTGCTAGCAAGGTCAATGCAAGTGTCTGTTCATGTGTTTCCACTTGTCCAAGCTCCTCTACACAACAGTCATGTAAAACACAAGTTTGTAGCCCACTGTTGTGTGTTTGCTAGCAAGGTCAATGCAAGTGTCTGTTCATGTGTTTCCACTTGTCCAAGCTCCTCTACACAACAGTCATGTAAAACACAAGTTTGTATCCTAGAGTTGTGTGTTTGCTAGCAAGGTCAATGAAAAGGTCTGTTCATGTGTTTCCACTTGTCCAAGCTCCTCTACACAACAGTCATGTAAAACACAAGTTTGTATCCTAGAGTTGTGTGTTTGCTAGCAAGGTCAATGCAAGTGTCTGTTCATGTATTTCCACTTGTCCAAGCTCCTCTACACAACAGTCATGTAAAACACAAGTTTGTATCCTAGAGTTGTGTGTTTGCTAGCAAGGTCAATGCAAGTGTCTGTTCATGTGTTTCCACTTGTCCAAGCTCCTCTACACAACAGTCATGTAAAACACAAGTTTGTATCCTAGAGTTGTGTGTTTGCTAGCAAGGTCAATACAAGTGTCTGTTCATGTGTGTCCACTTGTCCAAGCTCCTCTACACAACAGTCATGTAAAACACAAGTTTGTAGCCCACTGTTGTGTGTTTGCTAGCAAGGTCAATGCAAGTGTCTGTTCATGTGTTTCCACTTGTCCAAGCTCCTCTACACAACAGTCATGTAAAACACAAGTTTGTATCCTAGAGTTGTGTGTTTGCTAGCAAAGTCAATGCAAGTGTCTGTTCGTGTGTTTCCACTTGTCCAAGCTCCTCTACACAACAGTCATGTAAAACACAAGTTTGTAGCCCACTGTTGTGTGTTTGCTAGCAAGGTCAATGCAAGTGTCTGTTCATGTGTTTCCACTTGTCCAAGCTCCTCTACACAACAGTCATGTAAAACACAAGTTTGTATCCTAGAGTTGTGTGTTTGCTAGCAAGGTCAATACAAGTGTCTGTTCATGTGTGTCCACTTGTCCAAGCTCCTCTACACAACAGTCATGTAAAACACAAGTTTGTAGCCCACTGTTGTGTGTTTGCTAGCAAGGTCAATGCAAGTGTCTGTTCATGTGTTTCCACTTGTCCAAGCTCCTCTACACAACAGTCATGTAAAACACAAGTTTGTATCCTAGAGTTGTGTGTTTGCTAGCAAGGTCAATACAAGTGTCTGTTCATGTGTTTCCACTTGTCCAAGCTCCTCTACACAACAGTCATGTAAAACACAAGTTTGTAGCCCACTGTTGTGTGTTTGCTAGCAAGGTCAATGCAAGTGTCTGTTCGTGTGTTTCCACTTGTCCAAGCTCCTCTACACAACAGTCATGTAAAACACAAGTTTGTAGCCCACTGTTGTGTGTTTGCTAGCAAGGTCAATGCAAGTGTCTGTTCATGTGTTTCCACTTGTCCAAGCTCCTCTACACAACAGTCATGTAAAACACAAGTTTGTATCCTAGAGTTGTGTGTTTGCTAGCAAGGTCAATGCAAGTGTCTGTTCATGTGTTTCCACTTGTCCAAGCTCCTCTACACAACAGTCATGTAAAACACAAGTTTGTATCCCACTGTTGTGTGTTTGCTAGCAAGGTCAATGCAAGTGTCTGTTCATGTGTTTCCACTTGTCCAAGCTCCTCTACACAACAGTCATGTAAAACACAAGTTTGTAGCCCACTGTTGTGTGTTTGCTAGCAAGGTCAATGCAAGTGTCTGTTCATGTGTTTCCACTTGTCCAAGCTCCTCTACACAACAGTCATGTAAAACACAAGTTTGTATCCTAGAGTTGTGTGTTTGCTAGCAAGGTCAATGCAAGTGTCTGTTCATGTATTTCCACTTGTCCAAGCTCCTCTACACAACAGTCATGTAAAACACAAGTTTGTATCCTAGAGTTGTGTGTTTGCTAGCAAGGTCAATGTAAGTGTCTGTTCATGTGTTTCCACTTGTCCAAGCTCCTCTACACAACAGTCATGTAAAACACAAGTTTGTATCCTAGAGTTGTGTGTTTGCTAGCAAGGTCAATGCAAGTGTCTGTTCATGTGTTTCCACTTGTCCAAGCTCCTCTACACAACAGTCATGTAAAACACAAGTTTGTAGCCCACTGTTGTGTGTTTGCTAGCAAGGTCAATGCAAGTGTCTGTTCATGTGTTTCCACTTGTCCAAGCTCCTCTACACAACAGTCATGTAAAACACAAGTTTGTAGCCCACTGTTGTGTGTTTGCTAGCAAGGTCAATGCAAGTGTCTGTTCATGTGTTTCCACTTGTCCAAGCTCCTCTACACAACAGTCATGTAAAACACAAGTTTGTATCCTAGAGTTGTGTGTTTGCTAGCAAGGTCAATGAAAAGGTCTGTTCATGTGTGTCCACTTGTCCAAGCTCCTCTACACAACAGTCATGTAAAACACAAGTTTGTATCCTAGAGTTGTGTGTTTGCTAGCAAGGTCAATGCAAGTGTCTGTTCATGTGTTTCCACTTGTCCAAGCTCCTCTACACAACAGTCATGTAAAACACAAGTTTGTATCCTAGAGTTGTGTGTTTGCTAGCAAAGTCAATGCAAGTGTCTGTTCGTGTGTTTCCACTTGTCCAAGCTCCTCTACACAACAGTCATGTAAAACACAAGTTTGTATCCTAGAGTTGTGTGTTTGCTAGCAAAGTCAATACAAGTGTCTGTTCATGTGTTTCCGCTTGTCCAAGCTCCTCTACACAACAGTCATGTAAAACACAAGTTTGTATCCTAGAGTTGTGTGTTTGCTAGCAAGGTCAATGCAAGTGTCTGTTCATGTGTGTCCACTTGTCCAAGCTCCTCTACACAACAGTCATGTAAAACACAAGTTTGTAGCCCACTGTTGTGTGTTTGCTAGCAAGGTCAATGCAAGTGTCTGTTCATGTGTTTCCACTTGTCCAAGCTCCTCTACACAACAGTCATGTAAAACACAAGTTTGTATCCTAGAGTTGTGTGTTTGCTAGCAAGGTCAATGCAAGTGTCTGTTCATGTGTTTCCACTTGTCCAAGCTCCTCTACACAACAGTCATGTAAAACACAAGTTTGTAGCCCACTGTTGTGTGTTTGCTAGCAAGGTCAATGCAAGTGTCTGTTCATGTGTTTCCACTTGTCCAAGCTCCTCTACACAACAGTCATGTAAAACACAAGTTTGTATCCTAGAGTTGTGTGTTTGCTAGCAAGGTCAATGCAAGTGTCTGTTCATGTGTTTCCACTTGTCCAAGCTCCTCTACACAACAGTCATGTAAAACACAAGTTTGTATCCTAGAGTTGTGTGTTTGCTAGCAAGGTCAATGCAAGTGTCTGTTCATGTGTTTCCACTTGTCCAAGCTCCTCTACACAACAGTCTTGTAAAACACAAGTTTGTATCCTAGAGTTGTGTGTTTGCTAGCAAAGTCAATGCAAGTGTCTGTTCGTGTGTTTCCACTTGTCCAAGCTCCTCTACACAACAGTCATGTAAAACACAAGTTTGTAGCCCACTGTTGTGTGTTTGCTAGCAAGGTCAATGCAAGTGTCTGTTCATGTGTTTCCACTTGTCCAAGCTCCTCTACACAACAGTCATGTAAAACACAAGTTTGTATCCTAGAGTTGTGTGTTTGCTAGCAAGGTCAATACAAGTGTCTGTTCATGTGTGTCCACTTGTCCAAGCTCCTCTACACAACAGTCATGTAAAACACAAGTTTGTAGCCCACTGTTGTGTGTTTGCTAGCAAGGTCAATGCAAGTGTCTGTTCATGTGTTTCCACTTGTCCAAGCTCCTCTACACAACAGTCATGTAAAACACAAGTTTGTATCCTAGAGTTGTGTGTTTGCTAGCAAGGTCAATACAAGTGTCTGTTCATGTGTGTCCACTTGTCCAAGCTCCTCTACACAACAGTCATGTAAAACACAAGTTTGTAGCCCACTGTTGTGTGTTTGCTAGCAAGGTCAATGCAAGTGTCTGTTCGTGTGTTTCCACTTGTCCAAGCTCCTCTACACAACAGTCATGTAAAACACAAGTTTGTAGCCCACTGTTGTGTGTTTGCTAGCAAGGTCAATGCAAGTGTCTGTTCATGTGTTTCCACTTGTCCAAGCTCCTCTACACAACAGTCATGTAAAACACAAGTTTGTATCCTAGAGTTGTGTGTTTGCTAGCAAGGTCAATGTAAGTGTCTGTTCATGTGTTTCCACTTGTCCAAGCTCCTCTACACAACAGTCATGTAAAACACAAGTTTGTATCCTAGAGTTGTGTGTTTGCTAGCAAGGTCAATACAAGTGTCTGTTCATGTGTGTCCACTTGTCCAAGCTCCTCTACACAACAGTCATGTAAAACACAAGTTTGTAGCCCACTGTTGTGTGTTTGCTAGCAAGGTCAATGCAAGTGTCTGTTCATGTGTTTCCACTTGTCCAAGCTCCTCTACACAACAGTCATGTAAAACACAAGTTTGTATCCTAGAGTTGTGTGTTTGCTAGCAAGGTCAATGCAAGTGTCTGTTCATGTATTTCCACTTGTCCAAGCTCCTCTACACAACAGTCATGTAAAACACAAGTTTGTATCCTAGAGTTGTGTGTTTGCTAGCAAGGTCAATGTAAGTGTCTGTTCATGTGTTTCCACTTGTCCAAGCTCCTCTACACAACAGTCATGTAAAACACAAGTTTGTATCCTAGAGTTGTGTGTTTGCTAGCAAGGTCAATACAAGTGTCTGTTCATGTGTGTCCACTTGTCCAAGCTCCTCTACACAACAGTCATGTAAAACACAAGTTTGTAGCCCACTGTTGTGTGTTTGCTAGCAAGGTCAATGCAAGTGTCTGTTCATGTGTTTCCACTTGTCCAAGCTCCTCTACACAACAGTCATGTAAAACACAAGTTTGTATCCTAGAGTTGTGTGTTTGCTAGCAAAGTCAATGCAAGTGTCTGTTCGTGTGTTTCCACTTGTCCAAGCTCCTCTACACAACAGTCATGTAAAACACAAGTTTGTAGCCCACTGTTGTGTGTTTGCTAGCAAGGTCAATGCAAGTGTCTGTTCATGTGTTTCCACTTGTCCAAGCTCCTCTACACAACAGTCATGTAAAACACAAGTTTGTATCCTAGAGTTGTGTGTTTGCTAGCAAGGTCAATACAAGTGTCTGTTCATGTGTGTCCACTTGTCCAAGCTCCTCTACACAACAGTCATGTAAAACACAAGTTTGTAGCCCACTGTTGTGTGTTTGCTAGCAAGGTCAATGCAAGTGTCTGTTCGTGTGTTTCCACTTGTCCAAGCTCCTCTACACAACAGTCATGTAAAACACAAGTTTGTAGCCCACTGTTGTGTGTTTGCTAGCAAGGTCAATGCAAGTGTCTGTTCATGTGTTTCCACTTGTCCAAGCTCCTCTACACAACAGTCATGTAAAACACAAGTTTGTAGCCCACTGTTGTGTGTTTGCTAGCAAGGTCAATGCAAGTGTCTGTTCATGTGTTTCCACTTGTCCAAGCTCCTCTACACAACAGTCATGTAAAACACAAGTTTGTATCCTAGAGTTGTGTGTTTGCTAGCAAGGTCAATGAAAAGGTCTGTTCATGTGTTTCCACTTGTCCAAGCTCCTCTACACAACAGTCATGTAAAACACAAGTTTGTATCCTAGAGTTGTGTGTTTGCTAGCAAGGTCAATGCAAGTGTCTGTTCATGTATTTCCACTTGTCCAAGCTCCTCTACACAACAGTCATGTAAAACACAAGTTTGTATCCTAGAGTTGTGTGTTTGCTAGCAAGGTCAATGCAAGTGTCTGTTCATGTGTTTCCACTTGTCCAAGCTCCTCTACACAACAGTCATGTAAAACACAAGTTTGTATCCTAGAGTTGTGTGTTTGCTAGCAAGGTCAATACAAGTGTCTGTTCATGTGTGTCCACTTGTCCAAGCTCCTCTACACAACAGTCATGTAAAACACAAGTTTGTAGCCCACTGTTGTGTGTTTGCTAGCAAGGTCAATGCAAGTGTCTGTTCATGTGTTTCCACTTGTCCAAGCTCCTCTACACAACAGTCATGTAAAACACAAGTTTGTATCCTAGAGTTGTGTGTTTGCTAGCAAAGTCAATGCAAGTGTCTGTTCGTGTGTTTCCACTTGTCCAAGCTCCTCTACACAACAGTCATGTAAAACACAAGTTTGTAGCCCACTGTTGTGTGTTTGCTAGCAAGGTCAATGCAAGTGTCTGTTCATGTGTGTCCACTTGTCCAAGCTCCTCTACACAACAGTCATGTAAAACACAAGTTTGTATCCTAGAGTTGTGTGTTTGCTAGCAAGGTCAATACAAGTGTCTGTTCATGTGTGTCCACTTGTCCAAGCTCCTCTACACAACAGTCATGTAAAACACAAGTTTGTAGCCCACTGTTGTGTGTTTGCTAGCAAGGTCAATGCAAGTGTCTGTTCATGTGTTTCCACTTGTCCAAGCTCCTCTACACAACAGTCATGTAAAACACAAGTTTGTATCCTAGAGTTGTGTGTTTGCTAGCAAGGTCAATACAAGTGTCTGTTCATGTGTTTCCACTTGTCCAAGCTCCTCTACACAACAGTCATGTAAAACACAAGTTTGTAGCCCACTGTTGTGTGTTTGCTAGCAAGGTCAATGCAAGTGTCTGTTCGTGTGTTTCCACTTGTCCAAGCTCCTCTACACAACAGTCATGTAAAACACAAGTTTGTAGCCCACTGTTGTGTGTTTGCTAGCAAGGTCAATGCAAGTGTCTGTTCATGTGTTTCCACTTGTCCAAGCTCCTCTACACAACAGTCATGTAAAACACAAGTTTGTATCCTAGAGTTGTGTGTTTGCTAGCAAGGTCAATGCAAGTGTCTGTTCATGTGTTTCCACTTGTCCAAGCTCCTCTACACAACAGTCATGTAAAACACAAGTTTGTATCCCACTGTTGTGTGTTTGCTAGCAAGGTCAATGCAAGTGTCTGTTCATGTGTTTCCACTTGTCCAAGCTCCTCTACACAACAGTCATGTAAAACACAAGTTTGTAGCCCACTGTTGTGTGTTTGCTAGCAAGGTCAATGCAAGTGTCTGTTCATGTGTTTCCACTTGTCCAAGCTCCTCTACACAACAGTCATGTAAAACACAAGTTTGTATCCTAGAGTTGTGTGTTTGCTAGCAAGGTCAATGCAAGTGTCTGTTCATGTATTTCCACTTGTCCAAGCTCCTCTACACAACAGTCATGTAAAACACAAGTTTGTATCCTAGAGTTGTGTGTTTGCTAGCAAGGTCAATGTAAGTGTCTGTTCATGTGTTTCCACTTGTCCAAGCTCCTCTACACAACAGTCATGTAAAACACAAGTTTGTATCCTAGAGTTGTGTGTTTGCTAGCAAGGTCAATGCAAGTGTCTGTTCATGTGTTTCCACTTGTCCAAGCTCCTCTACACAACAGTCATGTAAAACACAAGTTTGTAGCCCACTGTTGTGTGTTTGCTAGCAAGGTCAATGCAAGTGTCTGTTCATGTGTTTCCACTTGTCCAAGCTCCTCTACACAACAGTCATGTAAAACACAAGTTTGTATCCTAGAGTTGTGTGTTTGCTAGCAAGGTCAATGCAAGTGTCTGTTCATGTGTTTCCACTTGTCCAAGCTCCTCTACACAACAGTCATGTAAAACACAAGTTTGTAGCCCACTGTTGTGTGTTTGCTAGCAAGGTCAATGCAAGTGTCTGTTCATGTGTTTCCACTTGTCCAAGCTCCTCTACACAACAGTCATGTAAAACACAAGTTTGTATCCTAGAGTTGTGTGTTTGCTAGCAAGGTCAATGCAAGTGTCTGTTCATGTGTTTCCACTTGTCCAAGCTCCTCTACACAACAGTCATGTAAAACACAAGTTTGTAGCCCACTGTTGTGTGTTTGCTAGCAAGGTCAATGCAAGTGTCTGTTCATGTGTTTCCACTTGTCCAAGCTCCTCTACACAACAGTCATGTAAAACACAAGTTTGTATCCTAGAGTTGTGTGTTTGCTAGCAAGGTCAATGCAAGTGTCTGTTCATGTGTTTCCACTTGTCCAAGCTCCTCTACACAACAGTCATGTAAAACACAAGTTTGTATCCTAGAGTTGTGTGTTTGCTAGCAAGGTCAATGCAAGTGTCTGTTCATGTGTTTCCACTTGTCCAAGCTCCTCTACACAACAGTCATGTAAAACACAAGTTTGTATCCTAGAGTTGTGTGTTTGCTAGCAAGGTCAATGCAAGTGTCTGTTCATGTATTTCCACTTGTCCAAGCTCCTCTACACAACAGTCATGTAAAACACAAGTTTGTATCCTAGAGTTGTGTGTTTGCTAGCAAGGTCAATGCAAGTGTCTGTTCATGTGTTTCCGCTTGTCCAAGCTCCTCTACACAACAGTCATGTAAAACACAAGTTTGTATCCTAGAGTTGTGTGTTTGCTAGCAAGGTCAATGCAAGTGTCTGTTCATGTGTTTCCACTTGTCCAAGCTCCTCTACACAACAGTCATGTAAAACACAAGTTTGTATCCTAGAGTTGTGTGTTTGCTAGCAAGGTCAATGCAAGTGTCTGTTCATGTGTTTCCGCTTGTCCAAGCTCCTCTACACAACAGGAGCACTCAGTCTTTTTAGGAATTTGCTGAAAAAATGTTTGTGACCCAAGTTTTGAACTGAACTCAGGCATCATTCGCTGCCACATTTGAAATATAAACATAAAAAAAATCCTAATAAATAAAAACTGAAATGAATTTGAAAAGACCAAGTAAATATCCTGAATTGAGGAGTGGAAAAGGGAAAAGTGAGGATGTTGTTTTCAGGGTAAGTGGACACTGATGTGGGTGCAGTAGGACAAGTCCACCTGGGACTTGGGTAAGAACTGCTGAGTTGACCAAGGGTGAGGTGAGTGTCTGGGATTTGAATCTGAATCCTGTAGCAGGTCAGCTTACAGGTGTGAGTATCATCCTCCATGGAGAGAATTCCCAGAATTCAAAGCAGCAAGGTTGACAACCAGGACTGAAATACTGGACTTACAGTTAGGACTCCTTTATTTTGACTAGACTAACATTTATTACCACTTTCCCATGTGCTATTCCAGGTTAAAGTGAGCACCCTGATAGGTGTGATGTCAAGGTGATAGATTCAAGGTACTTGGACTGTTGTTGGCCAGCCTCCAACTGTGTTGTCAGACATAACAAGCCCATGAGCTCCGAGGCAAACACCTCATTTTAAGCACTTAAAGGGGAACTGCACTTTGGTTTTCTTTTGCTTATCATTCACAATCCATATGTGGGATGTGTCTTTCTTTCACCGCACTCCATTCCAAGTATTAGCAATATTGCTATGGTAAGGCCTAAGGTCAAGGAACTACTTTTAGTAAGAAGACGCCTACGTCAAGGAACTACTTTTAGTAAGAAGACGCCTACGTCAAGGAAGTACTTTTAGTAAGAATGGGCCTAGATCACCAAGGTAATGGAGCTTGAGTTGGGGAAAGTTCATTCTAAATGATGAATCATGCCTCTCAGCTGCAGAGTGGAAGGTTGTGGACATAAACCAGGAAGTCAACGGGGAACACAAGTCTTGTGCCGAAAGATGTAAACATCCCATCAGTTGACATTCCAGTGAGAGAAGACATTGTACAGTAAGTGATTGTGGTCTTATGTTTGTAGTTTGTATTTCTTGACCAGCACTTAGCAGTACTGCTACTTCCTGGATGTGTTTATGACTCAGCTTCTAAAATGTGTTGCTCGTCCACCTTACATTCAGAGAAGAAGAATTAGAATGTTCTGGATGAGTATTTGTCCAAAAGTAGTTGTTGCTGGCTCATGCCATGATTAGTAGTAGTAGAAGGAAATAGCAAACCTTGTAATGCGTCTGTTATTGTGTTATTAGGAATTGTGACAATCGCGAACGAATCAAGTGTTTTGAACAGCTCTTTTAAGTGATCGATGAGAACCAATTAGTTTGAGAGCTGTTTGTTATTCAAATATAGCTTTTAAATGATTTTATTCATTTATTTGAATCTACTTTTCACTTTATTGTTCTGATATGTAAAGTCCTTTAAGCATCCACACACCAGGCAGGGTACTACTGCACAATTTTGGAGTTATACTTTTTATATACATTTTATTCTTACCAATCATTTTTTATATTTTTAAAATGCTCTTGTGCTACAAAGTTTTTTGGGTGAAAACATTTTTAAAATGTGGATATGGCGCCACCTTAAGGAACATTTCCGATGAAAACAAAATAAAAATATTAATGATAGCCAACATTTCTTAATAATTCCCATGTATGTATGCATATACATATATATATATATATATATATATATATATATATATATATATATATATATATGTATATATATATATATATATATATATATATATATATATATATATATATATATACATATATATATATATGCATATACATATATATATATATATATATATATATATATATACACAGATATAAATACATAAATACATAAATATATACATATATATATGTATGCATATATATATATATGTATATATATGTTTATATATACATGTTTTTTAATGCATATTGTACAATTTTTTTTCGAACCCAGGACCTTTGTATTGTGAGGCACCAGCCCTACCCCCTGCACCACCGTGCTGTTGAAACCTACCAGAGGATGTTTCTAGTCACATCTGAACTACATTTGTATTTAAATGTTTGCCTATCATCACAACCTTCATGTAAGAAAAGAACAGACATGTCTTTCTTTTTTGATGCATTCTGAGTCTAAAAATACGGCAAGTGCAAGGTAGCTAACAACGGAAGTATTCTAATCCGCCTATAAAGCCTAAAAAACATCCAAAAAGAGGCAACAATTTACATCTCGTAATCTGATTATCACCCAAGTATTTTTTATGCATTGTACTGCATAAAAAAAGCTAGCAATAGGTGGCTAACAATGCAGATAATGGGATGCGACTTATTCCACCTATAAAGCGATCTACAAACCCTAACAATGTTTATATGCATGCTGTAGGTTTATATGTATAGGCTAACATTCATAATAACATATCAAATGTATGTATTTTGATTATTTTTAATCAATACGGCGGCGTATTTATTTCACATACATGACTTTCCTTCAACAACAACAACACCACTAATCATGGGAGACTTAATGAGAGACAACAAAGACTAGTTTGGGACAAATGATGATCCACCGATGTCTATTTTTGACCCTGAATATAAGGAGGAACATCTACAAATGTTAGCAGCTGTGTGCTAAACAGATCCAGCTGTAGTCAGAAAGTAAGCATAAAGTAGCAGTATCGCTAAATGCTAAACAGGAAATACAAACAATCACTTACTGTACAATGGTTGCTCTCACTGGGATGCCGGCTGGTGGGATGTTTATATCTTCCGGCTCGGCCGAGACTTGAATTCCCTGTTTAGATGATGAATTGATCCTAATCCTCAGTCCTGTAAGAAGACATGCTGATATCTTCATGGTGATGTCATCAAGTCTCAGATGAATGTCAAAGTTGACCAACTTCTGGGCTTATTGCCACACTTTTCTTTTTCCCAGACATACTTTCTTTTCATGGAAGCTTTTTACGGTTCTACTCCTTTCCATACCGTCAGCTTTTTAAATAGGACCTTTTATACTGGCTTGCCAACATGTAATTAAACTACCAGAACCACAGCGGCCATAAAGTGCCCTCCTCTTTTATGATTCTACTGTACATTGGATTCTTGCTCTCCTTTAACTCTCATTTCTTTATGCTTTTTCCCTGACGAAGGAGGAGGAAGCTGATGAAGTTGATCCATAAATGACATGTACAGTACTGAGTGTCAGATCACAGCTGGAAAATACTTGATCATAATCACTGAAATCTGTTCTGGAAGCTTGTATTATTGATAGAGTTACATACAAGATTTAAAAGGATCAGCAAAAGTTGAAGAAGGAGCAAAAAGAAAAAGTTGAAATGGCAGTAAATATATTCCACCGAGTACACATGCAGGCCTTCTTTCTCTTCTTCAAGTATTCAGGGCACAAGTTCAGAACATTTCTACATGGATGGCTTGTAAAAACATCAACATGGTCAAACAGCTTTGGATCTTTCATCATGTGACCTGCCGAGGCTCTCTATTATTTACACTATGGACTACATGAATTGGAACAGTCATTCTGTTAGGAACGTTACCATGGTGATAGTAAGTGGGGTACGGGCGGCACATGTGGTTACCATGGTGATAGTAAGTGGGGTACGGGCGGCACATGTGGTTACCATGGTGATAGTAAGTGGGGTACCAGCGGCACATGTGGTTACCATGGTGATAGTAAGTGGGGTACCAGCGGCACATGTGGTTACCATGGTGATAGTAAGTGGGGTACGGGCGGCACATGTGGTTACCATGGTGATAGTAAGTGGGGTACGGGCGGCACATGTGGTTACCATGGTGATAGTAAGTGGGGTACCGGCGGCACATGTGGTTACCATGGTGATAGTAAGTGGGCTACCGCTGGCACATGTGGTTACCATGGTGATAGTAAGTGGGGTACGGGCGGCACATGTGGTTACCATGGTGATAGTAAGTGGGGTACCAGCGGCACATGTGGTTACCATGGTGATAGTAAGTGGGGTACCGGCGGCACATGTGGTTACCATGGTGATAGTAAGTGGGGTACCAGCGGCACATGTGGTTACCATGGTGATAGTAAGTGGGGTACCGGCGGCACATGTGGTTACCATGGTGATAGTAAGTGGGGTACCAGCGGCACATGTGGTTACCATGGTGATAGTAAGTGGGCTACCGCTGGCACATGTGGTTACCATGGTGATAGTAAGTGGGGTACCGGCGGCACATGTGGTTACCATGGTGATAGTAAGTGGGGTACTGGCGGCACATGTGGTTACCATGGTGATAGTAAGTGGGGTACCGGCGGCACATGTGGTTACCATGGTGATAGTAAGTGGGCTACCGGCGGCACATGTGGTTACCATGGTGATAGTAAGTGGGGTACCGGCGGCACATGTGGTTACCATGGTGATAGTAAGTGGGGTACCGGCGGCACATGTGGTTACCATGGTGATAGTAAGTGGGCTACCGCTGGCACATGTGGTTACCATGGTGATAGTAAGTGGGGTACCGGCGGCACATGTGGTTACCATGGTGATAGTAAGTGGGGTACCGGCGGCACATGTGGTTACCATGGTGATAGTAAGTGGGGTACCGGCGGCACATGTGGTTACCATGGGGATAGTAAGTGGGGTACCGGCGGCACATGTGATTGAGCAGCTGGAACATTATTACCATCTATGCCACTAGCATCAAAGCATATTCAGCCTACCATTGTCAGTAAGACTTTTAGTGACCACACCTTTGTATTACCACTGCTAGCTGGCTATTTAAACGGTACCATGAGTCAAAGTGACATTGTCTGTAGCTGTAAGATGATTTAATGGTACTGTATGCACGCTGTTAACATCTACATTTATTTTAGGGGGTAATACTTAGTAGAATTAAGCTTATACACAGTTGATCAACTTCATCTACATTGTTTATGTATAATATGCAGCATTAGATATAACAATATTACATATAATACTATAAAAAACAAACATGTACAGGGCTGCCAAATTTTGCATGTATTTTCTTTGTAATGTGCAAGTGGGAGCAATGACAAAGGAGTCACGGTCCACAGATGGACCCTGGGCACACTTTGGGTACCCTGCTGTGTTTGGTCCTGCATAGTCTTAGTGCTCTACTTCCAGACCTGTTCATCCTATGGTCACATACCAGCCACATGGTTGTCTCATGTCAGCGCCGGAAGTAATAAAATCAGATGTTCATCTGTGGAGGTAATCCTGTGTGATAAAGAAGGGATGGACGGGAAAGTCCTTCTTTACCTGCCGCCTTGTTTTATCACATATTACTGCCTTTGCAATAGTCAATGTTTGCTTTTGTTTAGAGAAATGAACACTAAATCCCTTTGTCAAGGTACTTCACATGTAAGAGTAGACTGCTTTACCCAATGATACTACTATCACAGACTGCTTGACAAATGTAGTAGTTTGTCAAGTTACTTCACATGTAAGAGTAGACTGCTTTACTCAATGATACTACTATCACAGACTGCTTGACAAATGTAGTAGTTTGTCAAGGTACTTCACATGTAAGAGTAGACTGCTTTACCCAATGATACTACTATCACAGACTGCTTGACAAATGTAGTAGTCTGTCAAGGTACTTCACATGTAAGAGTAGACTGCTTTACCCAATGTTACTACTATCACAGACTGCTTGACAAATGTAGTAGTTTGTCAAGGTACTTCACATGTAAGAGTAGACTGCTTTACCCAATGATACTACTATCACAGACTGCTTGACAAATGTAGTAGTCTGTCAAGGTACTTCACATGTAAGAGTAGACTGCTTTACCCAATGTTACTACTATCACAGACTGCTTGACAAATGTAGTAGTTTGTCAAGGTACTTCACATGTAAGAGTAGACTGCTTTACCCAATGTTACTACTATCACAGACTGCTTGACAAATGTAGTAGTTTGTCAAGTTACTTCACATGTAAGAGTAGACTGCTTTACCCAATGATACTACTATCACAGACTGCTTGACAAATGTAGTAGTCTGTCAAGGTACTTCACATGTAAGAGTAGACTGCTTTACCCAATGATACTACTATCACAGACTGCTTGACAAATGTAGTAGTTTGTCAAGGTACTTCACATGTAAGAGTAGACTGCTTTACCCAATGATACTACTATCACAGACTGCTTGACAAATGTAGTAGTTTGTCAAGGTACTTCACATGTAAGAGTAGACTGCTTTACCCAATGATACTACTATCACAGACTGCTTGACAAATGTAGTAGTTTGTCAAGGTACTTCACATGTAAGAGTAGACTGCTTTACCCAATGATACTACTATCACAGACTGCTTGACAAATGTAGTAGTCTGTCAAGGTACTTCACATGTAAGAGTAGACTGCTTTACCCAATGATACTACTATCACAGATTGTAGTTTCCAATGCTGCCTGGAAACCCACACACCAGAACCTCATGGTTTTACCATTGTTTTTTCTAAAACTAACAATGTTTAAAATCAGGTCATGTATTTTTACCAAGAAAAAAAAACAGCTATAAAAAAACAAAAAACATTGAACTGACCCCCAACATTTGCCAAAAACAAACCGAGCAATGCATTGTGGGTACTAGGTGGCAACCATTTGAACTGTCGCATTGCATTCTGGAGAAAAAAAACCCTCACTTAAAATAGCAATGTATTTATCCATCCATCCATTTTCTACCACTTATCGCCTTCTGGTTTGCGGGGGGCGCTGGAGCCTATCTGGACAAGTCGCCACCTCATGGCAGGGCCAACACATTTATGTGCCTTTAAATACTTAGTGCAAATATAAAAAGTCACCTTTGCCTGAGTGACGCAGGACAGTCGGGCGGTGAGGCGTAGTGTGGAGACCAGTCCTCACTGTAAAGTGAGTGGACAACATTTTCAAATAGTATTACATAATTATCTTTCATCAAATCTCACTTGAACAACATAAGCAAGTGCGACTTTGGACTTGTTTTCTCAACATTGTCTTGCTGTTTAACTTGAACTGTAACTCTTTTGGTCTGCCAATTTTGCAGCTGAATACTTCAAATTCATATAACAAGATGCTTGACACGTGCTAACTGTTAATATTATAACTTTTGTTTTTGCCTCGGAGTCATATGACTTGGTTAGAGAGGTGGGTACACCTTACATTTACTTCAACAACCTTTTAGATACATTGTACGTGTCAGAGTGGTTGTAATGTAACATACTTTTACTTGAGTACTCTAGAGGAGAATAAATGCTACTTTTACTCTGTTACATTTACTTCAGTAATCTTTTAGATACATTGTACTTGTCAGAGTAGTTTTAATGTAACATACTTTTTACTTTTAGTTGAGTATTTTAGAGAAAAAGAAACGCTACTTCTATTGCGTTAAATGTAGTTGAATTTTCGATTTTTATATGTATTTATATCACAATTATTCATAATCATCTTTTTTATTTTTTATTTATTTATACATTTCAACATTTATATACAGACGAGAAACAATAATCAAATTAAGTACCAATTATTTATAATCATCGATTAAGGCCTGCAACTTTTTACTTTTTTTTGTATATTATTATTATTATTATTTTTATGTTATTGCCTGAAATAAATAAACAAATAAATGAATGAAAGAAGATGTATTACGTCAGCGAGACTACTTCCGGCTTCATCCACTGTCACGTGACTCTGTTCCGCCAATCCCACGCAAGCAGTCGTGACGTTAGATTCAATTCCACCAATCAAACAAGCACAAAATACATCTAGAGCAAGCTGAAACATGTCATAATTAGATCAAATAGACCTTCTTACTTGTTGAATAATGTCACAATATTCCCAAAGAAGACACTTTCCTCACGTCACATGACGTCAGCACATTTGAACACAAACCCACTAAAACTCTTGACTAAAAAAAAACAACATATTTTTGTATGTCTTTGGTAATCCTAATAAAGACATTTAAACACATGTAAACATTACCAACAACATCAAAAAGCAGAGGCAAGGTGTACTTATCTGTTAGCTCAGTAGCGTCAAAGTTACTACTTTATTAGCATGTAGCAGCATCTTCTTCTACTATATTTACATCATCTAACACAACTCAACACCATCAAATCACCACAGCGCTCTCTGGCGGACAAAGGGGCGCACTGCGCATGTCCATCACTCACATCATCTTTACATGATCTAACACAACTCAACATTATCGAATGACCACAGCGCCCCCTGGCGGACAAAGGGGCGCACTGCGCATGTCCATCACTCACATCATCTTTACATGATCTAACACAACTCAACATTATCGAATGACCACAGCGCCCCCTGGCGGACAAAGGGGCGCACTGCGCATGTCCATCACTCACATCATCTTTACATGATCTAACACAACTCAACATTATCGAATGACCACAGCGCCCCCTGGCGTATGAAGGGGCGCACTGCGCATGTCCATCACTCACATCATCTTTACATGATCTAACACAACTCAACACTATCTAATGACCACAGCGCCCTCTAGTGTATGATAGACGCACTGCGGCTGTAAGAAAGTCCAAGTTCATTCATTGTGAAAATCAAAGAAAGTGAATTATTGGACAATTCAGACTCATTTAGTGGATGGAAACGTACTGAGTGTAAAAAGTCACGTGACAAGGCAGCAGACAAACATTCTGTGATTACTTTCAAAGTTGTAAAAAGAACATTTATATCATCATGTGTGTCATGTGGAAATGTTCACTTTTCAAATGACAAGAAATCTACTTCCAATTGGAGAAAACAACTCAATGAATGTTTTTTAACACACACACACACACACACAAACACACACACACACACACACACACACACACACACACACACACACACACACACACACACACACACACACACACACACACAATAATAGTGTATTCATAATAATATGAATAATAATAAGTGTATTCACTGTAACTTACACAGATAATAATATGAATAATGATAATAATAATAATAAGTGTATTCACTGCAACTAATACACATAATAATAATAATAATAATAATAATAAGTGTATTCACTGCAACTGACACACATAATAATATTAATAATAATTAATAATAATAATAATAATAAGTGTATTCACTGCAACTGACACACATAATAATATTAATAATAATAATGATAATGATAATAATAAGTGTATTCACTGTAACAGACATAATAATAATAATAATAATAATAATAATAATAAGTGTATTAACTGCCTCTGACCCACTTTAATAATCATAATAATGAAAATAATAATAATAATAATAATAATAATAATAACAATAATAATAATAATAATATTTAGTGTGTTACTGCCTCTGACACACAATAATAATAATAATAATAATAATAATAAGTCTTAATAGTCTGACCTGCTGTTGCAGATGATCTATTAGGACTATGTGTACAACTGATAACAAGTACTAAAGTGGTGGAGGATCTTGTGTGTATACCAGCTGTCACCATGGAGATACTCATTTACCAACACCCTTATGGCAGTATATGCTCCTACTTGTCTTGTATATATCCTGTATATATATATATATATATATATATATATATATATGTATGTATGTATGTTTATATATATATATATATATATATATAAACATACATACATACATATATATATATATATATATATATATATATACAAAATATATACATATATATACACACACACACACACACACACACACACACACACACACACACACATATAATGGAATGTACCAAGGGTCAAAAAGGAGTCAGGATGAGTTAATAATGCATTGCAAAAAAAAAGATTGCCATTAAAGGAAGTTGTGGTCAACTTTGAGAGTAGTAAAATGTATCCATGATAAGGAAGTACAGTCAAGATATTAACAAATGCCAACTTTACTTTCTACTTGATCATTTAGTGGTTTTGCCTTGAATTTATTGATCATGATTAGAATTAGAAACTAACAAAATAATACAAATATTCCCTTTTTTTTTACATACAGTTGTGTGAGCACAATTGTGGTAAGTCTAAATAACTCTACACAAACTACTAGTGCAAGTAGGTGTGCATTTCAACTAACTCTCAACTTATCATCCACTATCTAATGATTCAACAACTTATCAGCAACTATTTCAACTAACTCTCAACTTATCATCCACTATCTGATGATTAATCAACTTATCAGCAACTATGTTTACAAAATGTCATCTAATCAACCACTATCTTAAGAATTAGTAGACCTGTCAGCGACTATCTTAACCATGTTGACTAGTCATCAACTATTTGAACAATTTGTGGCCTAAGCGTCCACTGTCTTACCTCATGATGCTAACTTCTGTACAGCATGTTGTGTTCAGGCTGGGAGAAGCCACAGATCAACTGAATATGTTGTGTGTGTGTGTGTGTGTGTGTGTGTGTGTGTGTGTGTGTGTGTGTGTGTGTGTGTGTGTGTCAGTAGCTACTTTTGTTGATCCTGTAATTGTGTTGCCAAGGAGTCAGGAGAGTTTGAGAGTGGCTTGTGTTTCCTGGCCACCTTTTGGAGCAACTAGTTGCTTATTTGGGCTTGCTGGTCTCTCCTCGCACTTTGTATTTTCCCTTTTCTCCACCTCCACTTCTCCTTGGAGCTGTTTTAAAAGTGTATGAAAATGGAAAAAGAAGAGGGGAAAAATATAAAATGTTTGTGTACAAACTTTCCTACTTGTTGGAAAGTCCACTCTTTGATATGTTTGTGTTTATGCTTTGCTGGCAAGCGGCCTTTTGTCCTACTCATTTGAACTCACCATAGTTTGTGTACATGTACAACATTCTCTGACGTGCTTTATGCCACTCCTTCTGCGTCTCATTTTGTCCACCAAACCTTTCATGCTGTGCGTGAATGCAGAAAGGTGAGCTTTGTCGATGTTATTGACTTGTGTGCCGTGCTAATCAGGCATGACAGCAAGCTAATCCATGCTAACATGCTATTTAGGCTAGCTGTATGTGTGTAGCTATATTTGAGTTCATTTAATGTCCTTTAATGATGTCCTCCGTATATCATTGATATTTGCAGGTCTCATGAAGCATTATCTGTCTGTAACATTGGCTGCGATTCTCCTACTTGTTGGTGCGCCATGTTGTTCCAGACCACAGCAAACGCCAGCCAGCTTGTTGTGGAAGTAAAGCGGTGGTATATAATTGATATTTGCAGGTCTCATGAAGCATTATCTGTCTGTAACATTGGCTGCGATTCTCCTACTTGTTGGTGCGCCATGTTGTTCCAGACCACAGCAAACGCCAGCCAGCTTGTTGTAGAAGTAAAGCGGTGGTATATAATTGATATTTGCAGGTCTCATGACACATTATCTGTCTGTAACATTGGCTGCGATTCTCCTACTTGTTGGTGCGCCATGTTGTTCCAGACCACAGCAAACGCCAGCCAGCTTGTTGTGGAAGTAAAGCGGTGGTAACTTGTGTGTGTTTTTAATCATGTCACAAATATCTGGCAGCAGCAAGATCAGAATATTCTAAAGGTTCACGTCGTTCAAATAAAGTGCATCCGGAAAGTATTCACAGCGCCTCACTTTTTTTTTTTTTTTTACATTTTCTTACGTTTCCACCTTCTTCCGACATGGAATTTGTGACCAAGAAACATGTTTTTAACCCATTTTTGTCGAGTTTGGAGTAGAAATTATATTGGTTTTCATTTGAGTGGAGTTTTAGTTGTCACTCATGTTAGCATTCAGGGTTTAGTTGAGCTGAAAGAGGAAGATTGTCATTCATTGTCGTCTTCATGCTCGCTGGCTGTACTTTCACTTTCACTTTCACTTTCCTCCCACCATCTGTTCCCAGCTGCAAGAGAAGCTGACGAGCACAAGGTACGGCCCGTGACATCATCAGCATGAATGTTGTTGCTTCAATAGACTAGCATGCTGCACACTTAAGTGTGTTTCAACTGCTTTGAGAGAGAAAGAGAGGAGCGGGGGATGGGAGCTTGTTGCCATGCCAACTGCCATAATAATCATCCTAATGATTGATGTGCTGCGCTCCATTTCTTCTCCTTTGGACTCTCAACAGTCCTCCTTTCTTTCTTTCCTCCTCACGCTTGCTCTTCTCTTTCAAATCATCCTGGCAAATATTTTTGGTAAAAATGTTCTGCTTCACTCCCAGAATGGGCTTTTTTTTTTGAACAAATATTTTCTCTCCGGCCACTGATTGAGATTTCAAAGCTAGAGAAGAGGTGTCCAAAGTGCTGCCTGTAGCTCATTTTAATATTCCAATATTAGCTTGCTCATTTTGCAGCTTTAAGTAGCTTGTTAGCTGACAAATGATACCTGTTAGCATGGTAGCTTTAGCATGCTAACTTTGCAGGTTTTCACATTAGCCATATGTTGCTACTTGCATGCTAACTTTTTCAACACATTTTTCATGTACATTTATTATAAAAATGGGTATCATTTCACATTTTTTATGGGGATGGGACATTTTTTTTAAAAACTTTTACAGGGGCGGTATAGCTTATTTGGAAGAGTGGCCGTGCCAGCAACTTGAGGGTTCCAGGTTCGATCCCCGCTGCCGCCATCCTCGTCACTGCTGTTGTGTCCTTGGGCAAGACACTTGACCCAGCTTTTCCCATACTTACGTATTGCCTTTCACTATGTAAAGAGCTTTGAGTCACTAGAGAAAAGCGCTATATAAATATAATTCACTTCACTTCAACGTTCAGTGAGCAGGTTGTCACCATGTTTGTTGACTTTTTGTGCTGGTTGAATTTTTGTATTCCTGCACCATGACTAGGGAGGGTTGTTTGGATTGGGTCATATAAGTAAATGCTGCATGCATCATGGTCACTGAGCTGAGTTTCTCACATTGTCCACAAGATGTCAGACCTCTATGTATTTGAATTTAATACAAGGTTGCTTATTGGAGTTCAACATGTGTCTCGCGGGCCAAGACTGAAGACACGGGTAGGGTTTGGACACATTCATCTAAATTCAAAATATGATGTAATTATACATCTATGTATTTTAATACATGAAGATGTTTTACAAATAACAATCATGATTCATTCGATTTTTCGACACCCCTTATTGACAGAGTAATTGTACGTAAGTTGTCACAAAACTTTCTGTTCCCGTGAGTTCTCGGCGAGGAGACAAAAGCTGTCTTTGATCTTACCCAGCAAAAGGCTTGTGTAACTCCACTGTGTACGATGGGAAGTGACATGAAGGTGTCGGTTTCTTTGATCCATTGTGATCCCCAGGAAGATCTTGGCTTGACTTGAGATCTACAAAGCGGAGAGGAAGCAGGGCCTGACGCAAGCTCTTTCAACTGTTTTGTGACCGAGAGTAACAGATGTTTACGACCCCCTCCCCCTTAGAAACAGATGTTGCAATGTAATCAGGGAAAGTCTGAACAAAAGAGGAGGTGTGCAACATTTGGTCAGAGCGTGGTGGAAGACTTTACAAGTAGAGTACAGCCCGGATGTTTCTCCTCATCAGCCAAATTGAATCCTGTCTCTGTTGAATTCCTTGCTTCTTGTCTGCTTAAAAGTCAGCGGGGTTTGAAGCTGACACTTGTAGCCTGCCTTGCTCTTGCTCCTTCTTTCAGCATTTCCTCAAGCACCTTGAAAGATCAGTAGAAGAGGACACACACACACACAATAACCTTCTCTTTTTTTAGTTATTTTCTATTGTGATGAAGTGTATTAATGCTGTCATGTGTGTGTGATGATGTGTATTAATGCTGTCATGTGTGTGTGATGATGTGTATTAATGCTGTCATGTGTGTGTGATGATGTGTATTAATGCTGTCATGTGTGTGTGATGATGTGTATTAATGCTGTCATGTGTGTGTGATGATGTGTATTAATGCTGTCATGTGTGTGTGATGATGTGTATTAATGCTGTCATGTGTGTGTGATGATGTGTATTAATGCTGTCATGTGTGTGTGATGATGTGTATTAATGCTGTCATGTGTGTGTGATGATGTGTATTAATGCTGTCATGTGTGTGTGATGATGTGTATTAATGCTGTCATGTGTGTGTGATGAAGTGTATTAATGCTGTCATGTGTGTGTGATGATGTGTATTAATGCTGTCATGTGTGTGTGATGATGTGTATTAATGCTGTCATGTGTGTGTGATGATGTGTATTAATGCTGTCATGTGTGTGTGATGATGTGTATTAATGCTGTCATGTGTGTGTGATGATGTGTATTAATGCTGTCATGTGTGTGTGATGATGTGTATTAATGCTGTCATGTGTGTGTGATGATGTGTATTAATGCTGTCATGTGTGTGTGATGATGTGTATTAATGTTGTCATGTGTGTGTGATGATGTGTATTAATGCTGTCATGTGTGTGTGATGATGTGTATTAATGCTGTCATGTGTGTGTGATGATGTGTATTAATGCTGTCATGTGTGTGTGATGATGTGTATTAATGCTGTCATGTGTGTGTGATGAAGTGTATTAATGCTGTCATGTGTGTGTGATGATGTGCATTAATGCTGTCATGTGTGTGTGATGATGTGTATTAATGCTGTCATGTGTGTGTGATGATGTGTATTAATGCTGTCATGTGTGTGTGATGATGTGTATTAATGCTGTCATGTGTGTGTGATGATGTGTATTAATGCTGTCATGTGTGTGTGATGAAGTGTATTAATGCTGTCATGTGTGTGTGATGATGTGTATTAATGCTGTCATGTGTGTGTGATGATGTGTATTAATGCTGTCATGTGTGTGTGATGATGTGTATTAATGCTGTCATGTGTGTGTGATGATGTGTATTAATGCTGTCATGTGTGTGTGATGATGTGCATTAATGCTGTCATGTGTGTGTGATGATGTGTATTAATGCTGTCATGTGTGTGTGATGATGTGTATTAATGCTGTCATGTGTGTGTGATGATGTGCATTAATGCTGTCATGTGTGTGTGATGATGTGTATTAATGCTGTCATGTGTGTGTGATGATGTGTATTAATGCTGTCATGTGTGTGTGATGATGTGTATTAATGCTGTCATGTGTGTGTGATGATGTGTATTAATGCTGTCATGTGTGTGTGATGATGTGTATTAATGCTGTCATGTGTGTGTGATGATGTGCATTAATGCTGTCATGTGTGTGTGATGATGTGTATTAATGCTGTCATGTGTGTGTGATGATGTGTATTAATGCTGTCATGTGTGTGTGATGATGTGTATTAATGCTGTCATGTGTGTGTGATGATGTGTATTAATGCTGTCATGTGTGTGTGATGATGTGTATTAATGCTGTCATGTGTGTGTGATGATGTGTATTAATGCTGTCATGTGTGTGTGATGATGTGTATTAATGCTGTCATGTGTGTGTGATGATGTGTATTAATGCTGTCGTGTGTGTGTGATGATGTGTATTAATGCTGTCGTGTGTGTGTGATGATGTGTATTAATGCTGTCATGTGTGTGTGATGATGTGCATTAATGCTGTCATGTGTGTGTGATGATGTGTATTAATGCTGTCATGTGTGTGTGATGATGTGTATTAATGCTGTCATGTGTGTGTGATGATGTGCATTAATGCTGTCATGTGTGTGTGATGATGTGTATTAATGCTGTCATGTGTGTGTGATGATGTGTATTAATGCTGTCATGTGTGTGTGATGATGTGTATTAATGCTGTCATGTGTGTGTGATGATGTGTATTAATGCTGTCATGTGTGTGTGATGATGTGTATTAATGCTGTCATGTGTGTGTGATGATGTGTATTAATGCTGTCATGTGTGTGTGATGATGTGTATTAATGCTGTCATGTGTGTGTGATGATGTGTATTAATGCTGTCATGTGTGTGTGATGATGTGTATTAATGCTGTCATGTGTGTGTGATGATGTGTATTAATGCTGTCATGTGTGTGTGATGATGTGTATTAATGTTGTCATGTGTGACAAAGGACACATCAAGCAGAAATTATTTGTGGAGAAAGTTGATCTGGGACTCATTAGTTGGAGTGCTGAGAGAATAAATGGGAGTCACTTTAAACATGTGTGTGTGTGTGTGTGTGTGTGTGTGTGTGTGTGTGTGTGTGTGTGTGTGTGTGTGTGTGTGTGTAGACAATGCAAAGTGACAGGCTGTCAGCAGTGCGCTCTCTCTCTCTCTCTCTCCACACGTGACACCCCCCCCCCCCCCCAACATGTCTGACTTGGTCACATTTCAGCCATCATCATCATCATCTTTCTGCCACATTAGAATCTTCTCTGCCCCCCTAAGAGTCCAGCAGAACCATTAGTTTGTGGTACAAGCCGGGATGGCTACTGACCCGATACTTCTTTTTGGCACCGACTAGTTCACATAAGATCCAGGAGTGCCAAGTGTCGGTACTTGGGTCGCACCTGGTCCAGGTCAGGGGTGTCCAAACTTTTGGACTTACAATTTCATGGCTGCAACACGTGCCAAAGTAGTTTGGAAAGGGCATGTTCACCACTGTGTTACATCACCCATCCATCCATCCATCCATTTTCTACTGCTTATTCCCCTGTGGAGTCGTGGGGGGCGCTGGTGCCTATCTCAGCTACAATTGGGCGGGAGGTGGGTTACACCCTGGACAAGTTGCCACCTCATCACAGGGCCAACACAGATAGACAACATTCACACACTAGGGACCATTTAGTGTTGCCAATCAACCTATCCCCAGGTGCATGTCTTTGGAGGTGGGAGGGGCCTATCCCCAGGTGCATGTCTTTGGAGGTGGGAGGGGCCTATCCCCAGGTGCATGTCTTTGGAGGTGGGAGGAAGCCAGAGTAGAACCCACGCAGTCACGGGGAGAACATGCAAACTCCACACAGAAATATCCCGAGCCAGGGATTGAACTCAGGACTACTCAGGACCTTGGTATTGTGAGGCAGAGGACCTCGTCTGAAGAGAGTGATCCAGCTCAGAGTTGACCACTAAACTGAGAGTTAGTGAAGATTGAGGGCAGGAAGTTTAGTCCTCAGAAGACTTGCTTCTTCTCAGTCTGAGACAACTTTCTCTGGAAAAAAACTTTTCTTTTAAAAGCAGCTTTATTTCACCTTTTTATCTTCTTGACCCAGCCATTTTTTCATCCTGTGTCACACTCCTGATGGCAAGCAGCTTTTCTAGCCTGGACTGCAGTGCTGGGCTATGAATGTATGATGTCATCCTGGCAGCAGCAGTCAAACTATGAATGTATGATGTCATCCTGGCAGCAGCAGTCAAACAATGAATGTATGATGTCATCCTGGCAGCAGCAGTCAAACTATGAATGTATGATGTCATCCTGGCAGCAGCAGTCAAACTATGAATGTATGATGTCATCCTGGCAGCAGCAGTCAAACACTACACTGCATCACACTTTCATCACATCACACTCTCCACCTTTGCAATACCACTACTCTACCACTGGGGGGGGGGGGGGGGGAGAGAGAGAGAGAGAGGGGGGGGGGGGGGGAGAGAAAGAGAGTTAGTTCTGCTGGTGTTGTGTGTGTTGACATGTATTAGCATAGTTGTGTGTGTGTGTGTGTGTGTGTGTGTGTGTGTGTGTGTGTGTGTGTGTGTGTGTGTGTGTGTGTGTGATTTTATATGGAGGAAGTGTGTGTGGGGGTGGAGAATGTGGAAGTGAATTATGCCTTTTTTCAGTGGGGAGGGGTGCATATATGAATGCATGTATGTGGGGGATGGGCGGCCGCACTGTATGTATGTTCACTAAGCGAGTGTGTGTGTGTGTGTGTGTGTGTGTGTGTGTGTGTGTGTGTGTGTGTGTGTGTGTGAGAGAGAGAGAGTGATTGAAAATCTAAAAGCATGCATTTTAATGATACTTAAATGGGTGTAGGCAATAAACACTAATGTGCATGAGCTGCTATTTCTTTTCAGACGTGTGTGCGCGTGTGTGTGTGTGTGTGTGTGTGTGTGTGTGTGTGTGTGTGTGTGTGTGTGTGTGTGTGTACACTCACGCCACATAGATGTGGTATAAATATACTTGTGAGAGTATTGGATTTGTGTTTTTATGTGCATTTTTGGCCATCTGTTTGAATGTGCATGTGTGTGTGTGTGTGTGTGTGTGTGTGTGTGCGTGCGTGTGCGTGTGTGTGTGTGTGTGAGTGTACACGCACACACCACATGGATATGGTATAAATATACATGTGAGAGTATTGTATTAGTGTTTTTTGTGCATTTTTGGCCATCTGTTTGAATGTGCATGTATGTGTGTGTGTGTGTGTGTGTGTGTGTGTGTGTGTGTGTGTGTGTGTGTGTGTGTGTGTGTGTGTACATATACTTTATTTAACATCGTTGATTAATTTTTTTACAACAAAGAATTGCAATTTGTTTGTAAGTAAAACATGTTGACTCCACAACTATTGAGTTTATTCTGCTAAAAAGAATGCATGTGGTAAAATTTAATAAGGAAATCATTTTGTTGCTAGTGTTATATTGTCTTACATTGTTGTGCTCGTATATTGTTCAGCGATAAGTTAAAAGAGTTTGCCTAAAATGTTCGTTTTATTGTGATGAGCACAGTTCTGATGGCCAAATGAAAGGCAAAGACACAAAGTCATTGGATGATTTTGTGTCAGTATCAGTGGCTCTTTATTTACTTGTATCACATTGATACCAACATTGGCAGTATCGCCTTTTCCTTCAAGCAACAACCGATGTGCAATGGTGGGATGTGGAACAGCTGCCAAGATCCTGGGTTGTTGGCGTGAAAGAGGAGCGTGCTAGCAAGCGAGCTAAAAGCTAGCAGCACTGCTCTTAAGAGAGTCCATTACAGCCATGTTAGCTTCTGCTAAACACTTCTTTTCACAACTCTCATGCTTTTCTTTTCCCTCTTCCTGTTTGCTTCCATTGCCTACCACCTTACCTGAGCCCTGCCTCCCTCACCTGTTCTTGCTTGCCACTTCTTATGCCTTCCATGCCACAATGTGCCCACTTCATTTCTCTTGCACTACTTCTGCTTTTCTTGGGGCTAATAAAAGCTTGATTTTTTTTAACCATGACTTCCCCTCCTGCCTCTGCATCCTGGGGTCCAGACCAACAACCATCAAGACAGAACGTGACAATTGCATTTAAATAATACAAGTAGATTCATGATTGTACAAAGACTCCTAGTGCCAGATCTACTGGGTTCATTTAAACCACAATCCTAGATGTGGATTGTTGTGTTTCAGGTGAAAGGTGTTCCTGAAGACTTACTGGATGAACACTGTGAAATATATATATATATATATATATATATGTATATATATATATATATATATATATATATATATATATATATATATATATATATATATATATATATATATATATATAATGCTGCATGTGAAGAAGAGAAGTAGGACCATATGATGCCATAAGGCTGTTGGGAAATGAGTATCTCCATGGTGACAGCTGGTATGCACACAAGATCCTCATTTCAATTGGGTGGTGTACACCACTTTAGTACTTGTTATCAGTTGTACACACAGTCTTAATAGATCATCTGCAACAGCAGGTCAGACTTGTCACTGAGCTCTCTAGACCAGCTGTAAAGCAGCCAGCCACAGCACATCCAAAATGCTGCTGCTCGAGTCCTGACTAGAAGTAGGAAACATTAGTCCAGTGCTCATGGCTTTGTGTTGCTTGGAGAGAAGACTTTAAAAGGACTCCACTTGTGCACAAGTCCTAATGTGCCAAAGTACATGTCTGACATGTGGAGCATCTTTGAGGACCTTAGGGAGGTCAGAGTCCAGACTTCCAGTTTGAAAGTCTGGAATAGTTCTTCCAAAAGATTTCAGACAAATCTTGTTCAAATGTTTAAATCCAGATTGAAATCACTTGTATTTAATTGTGCGTACGTCAGCTGAAAGTATTTTAGCTACACTATTTGATTTTAAATAATATTTTTGATTGGTGATGGTTATATTTTAGTATTTTAGGATCTTTTTAGTTTGCCTTCTTGTAATATTCTATAAAGCACTTAGAACGTCCTAGTGCAGTGGTCCCCAACCACCGGGCCGCAGAATTTTTTTTTATAAAAAAAAATAATTATTAAATCAACATAAAAAACACAATACACACTTACAAATAGTGCACCAACCACAAAAATCCCCCTTTTTCATGACAAAAACGTCCCTTTTTCATGACAAAGAAGAAAAAAAAAAAAAGAAAAAAAAAGGACACCCCCCCGGACCGCGGGACAAATTATTAAGCGTTGACCGGTCCGCGGATACAAAAATGTTGGGGACCACTGTCCTAGTGTACAAATTGTGCTCTAACTTGCCTTGACAACTTGACTGAAAAAGCAGATGCCACTCAAACACTGAAGTCATCGTCTTTATGCTCAACTCTATGTCTGAATACAAATGTTATACAAATGCTGAGAGTTTAAGAACATATTTATTTGGTGAGCTTCTCAAAATCCCCGGTTAAACTGGAAAAAAAAATGGACATTGATGCTCTTATTTTGTTAACCCATGCAATTTCCGCATCCGTGAAGACTGAGAGCGGTGCGCTTGACGAGCGGGCTCTTTGTGGGACTGGGAGTGTGGATGTTGGATGTTCGAGCTCGGATGTTGGATGTTCGAGCGGGACTTCCAGCAGCAGCACGCCGACAACCAGCACCCTCACGCCGCAGTGCAGTAGCCTCAAAGCCGCTTCTCTTCCGCTACAACAAAGGGGAACTTTTCAAGTCACACTTTTCATTCGGGCGAGTCCGTCTTTGTAGCGAGTGGACGCCACCTTGTTCGGAGCATGAGAACCAGCGTGGGGCGCATCTTTACAACTTTCTAAGCCCGATTTCCGCCTTAATTTCTCGGCTTCACCTCCACATTAGTCCCGGAGAGGCTGGCGGATGTGTCAAAGACTTCCACCTTTGTTGAAAACAACATTAATTGCCAAGTTAGGCTGAAGAAGGAGCCAGGGGAGAAGTAGATGGATGTGACACTTTACCCGCCTCCTCCGCAGCCTCTGGCCGCCTCAGAGCACACCAGACTCGGGCAGCTCTCCTACCCTGAGCCGCCCTTCCGGAGCCACAAGGTAGGACCAGGAACCTTCTTGTCTCACTTCTTGTCTGCACATGGAAGTCACCTGCGTGGCCTCCACTCTTTCATTAACTGCCTTCTGTCGTGCTGCTCTGTCAATTAAAGGCTGATTAATTGCTTGATTGGGCTGAAGTTCATTAAGGCATCTACTATGACGTCATTACTGTAACTTACTACTCATCAGCTTTAAACAATATATGTACAGTAACACATAATAATGCCAGGAGAAGTACATCATCTTTAAACAAGATATGTACAGTAACACATTATAATACCAGGAGAAGTACATCATCTTTAAACAAGATATGTACAGTAACACATTATAATACCAGGAGAAGTACATCATCTTTAAACAAGATATGTACAGTAACACATTATAATACCAGGAGAAGTACATCATCTTTAAACAAGATATGTACAGTAACACATTATAATACCAGGAGAAGTACATCATCTTTAAACAAGATATGTACAGTAACACATAATAATGCCAGGAGAAGTACATCATCTTTAAACAAGATATGTACAGTAACACATAATAATGCCAGGAGAAGTACATCATCTTTAAACAAGATATGTACAGTAACACATAATAATGCCAGGAGAAGGACATACAAGATACACAGTGGGGCAAACAAGTATTTAGTCAGCCAGCGATTGTGCAAGTTCTCCCACTTCAAATGATGACAGAGGTCTGTCATTTTCATCATAGGTACACTTCAACTGTGAGAGACAGAATGTGACGATAAAATCCAGGAAATCACATTGTAGGAATTTTAAATAATTTATTTGTAAATGATGGTGGAAAATTAGTATTTGGTCATTCAAAGCTCTCATTGATGGAAGGTTGTTTTGGCTCCAAATCTCAGGATACATGGCCCCATTCATTCTTTCCTTAACACGGATCAATCGTCCTGTCCCCTTAGCAAAAAAACAGCCTCAAAGCATGATGTTTCCACCCCCATGCTTCACAGTAGGTATGGTGTTCTTGGGATGCAACTCAGTATTCTTCTTCCTCCAAACACCAGCAGTTGAGTTTATACCAAAAAGTTCTATTTTGGTTTCATCTGACCACATGACATTCTCCCAATCCTCTGCTGTATCATCCATGTATCCATTTTGGTATAAACTCAACTCGTTGTATTTGGAGAATACTAAGTTGCATCCCAAGAACACCATACCTACTGTGAAGCATGGGGGTGGAAACATCATGCTTTGGGGCTGTTTTTCTGCTAAGGGGACAGGACGATTGATCCGTGTTAAGGAAAGAATGAATGGGGCCATGTATCCTGAGATTTTCAGCCAAAACAACCTTGGTTGACCAAATACTTATTTTCCACCATCATTTACAAATAAATTATTTAAAATTCCTACAATGTGATTTCCTGGATTTTATTGTCACATTCTGTCTCTCACAGTTGAAGTGTACCTATGATGAAAATGACAGACCTCTGTCATCATTTGAAGTGGGAGAACTTGCACAATCGCTGGCTGACTAAATACTTTTTTGCCGCTCTGTATGTACAGTAACACATTATAATGCCAGGAGAAGGACATAGAAGATATGTACAGTAACACATTATAATGCCAGGAGAAGGACATAGAAGATATGTACAGTAACACATTATAATGCCAGGAGAAGGACATAGAAGATGTGTCCAGTTGGCTTTCTCCAACAACCACACATCGTTAACTTGTCTCCGACCACAGACTTTGGTCTTTCTCCATCCCGGGGTCAGAGGTCGGTTAGGGTTAGGTGTAGGTCAGCAACACATCTGCCTGCCGGGCTTCATGAAAAGTCTGATATCTTCCTGCAAATGAATGAAACAACAACATTTGGCACAACTTTCCACAGAATATTTTCTAGCGACAAACATAAAACTACCAATCATCTTTTCAATGGAAATAGTCCACTAATGAGGCTATAAGCCACACCCACTACGTCTTACAAGAAAATAATATTTTGCCTTTATATAAGTCGCAGTTATATATGTTGTGAAATGAGTTATATACACAGAAATATTTTATTAATGGTTATTTACATACCTTTATTGTTTCCAAACGGTGTCTGTAACACAGCAGTAAAACGGCTAATCAAACAAAACAGAAGTCATGGTCATGAACCCACTAGCGGTGCAAGCTAGCTCGCCAATCAGCAAAACAGACTCAATAACTCCACGCTGACGTTTGCTGAATTTACTGAGGAATTTACGAAACTGAAACAATACAAAAAGAATGCCATTGTGAGTTAATAATACTAGTAAACTTGTTAGCATAGCTTGATTACATGACGATAGCATGTACAAATATGCATGGAAAGACTCCTACAGACATCACACACGTGAGGCTTTAGTCAGTAAGAATTGTTTTAGTTATATTGTCAAAGTTACAAATGTTCCTTGGAGTGATGGATGAAAAATGATATGGACGCTCCTTTCCGGTTTGCGGCGTTAAAACAGGAAACACATTTTCAACACGCAATACCTGCAGTGAGCGACCTCGTTCAAAAGAGGGCGCCACAGCACAAACAATAACAAACCAATTCAGTCCGCTGCTTGGGTTTAATTATTTCATGCAAACTAATGGACACAAAACATTATGGCCGTTAGCAAGAAAAAAAAAATCATAAATTAGCCGCTGCGACTCAAACTGTAGGAATAAAGTAGCGGCTAATAAATGTACTGTACTGTACTGTACTGTAATCTTTGCATGTTCTAACATCCCTGCAGTAAACCTATGCGGACAACATTCCTGGTAATATTTATCAAACGTAGGGATGGGTTCCAAAACGAGTACTTTTATAGACACTGACTGACTTCCGGGTGTGGAATCAGGTCAAATGTGGAATCAGGTCAAATCTAACAGTGCCATCCTTCATGTGTTCTGCTTGCAGACTCAACTATTCAGCACTCGGTCAAACTCTCACTAAGTGATGTTGCAATTATTAACACCAACAAAGCAAGTATGTTGGCTAGAAAACACTCAAACATGAACCAAGGCTCCATGCCTCCAAAAATGTGTTAGCTTGATGCTAATTTACCTTACATCTTCTGTAGACAGGCTGCTATTAGCATTAGCCATTTTACATCTACTTTGTATGTGCAGACAAGTCTTTCTAATGACATTTTTTCCTCCTCTTTTGTTGAGAAGCGGGTATGTACTCCTAGGTACCGTTGAGTACGGGTATGTACTCCTAGGTACCGTTGAGTACGGGTATGTACTCCTAGGTACCGTTGAGTACGGGTATGTACTCCCAGGTACCGTTGAGTACGGGTATGTACTCCTAGGTACCGTTGAGTACGGGTATGTACTCCTAGGTACCGTTGAGTACGGGTATGTACTCCCAGGTACCGTTGAGTACGGGTATGGACTCCCAGGTACCGTTGAGTACGGGTATGTATTCCTAGGTACCGTTGAGTACGGTATGTACTCCTAGGTACCGTTGAGTACGGGTATGGACTCCCAGGTACCGTTGAGTACGGGTATGGACTCCCAGGTACCGTTGAGTACGGGTATGGACTCCCAGGTACCTTCCCAGTTCACACGTGAGCGGTGGTCATATGCCACTCTGGGATTGAAGAACATCAAAGGGAAATGCACTTTTTCTGGAATTCTGCCGGTCGATCACAATCATTATGACACACAAAGAGAGAAAAGGTTTTCTCTTTTTCCCGCTTTCTAAGATGTAGAAATGGTCTGGTTCCAGGTGGCTAGCTAGCAATCAATTATACCTCTAAATCATTTTAAAAATGCACTCAAAATCCAACAATACTTTATTTAGGTTGTGTAACCTGTTTAATAACCAACTGTACAACATCGTTATTGTAAGAGTGAACACCGAGGAACTATTTCTAGCGTACTAACATATCAGCGTGCTACGGCATTAGCCAAAAAAGCTAAATACGGCAAGAGATAAGCTAGCTTCTACGTCAGCACGAAGCACATTTGAGTTTGTAATCCACAACACTGTGCTAGGACACCAATCTGTACTGAGTGAAAAACATGATCATAGTAAAGTCTCTGAGAAGTATTTTTTCATGTTTCGTTTGTACACAGCTAGCCAGGCAGTGTGTGTAGTGTAGTTGTAATAACACACATGACGTGCATCATGATCAATATTCAAGTGTGAATCCCTTGATAGACAGTAGCAAGGGACGTTTTTTCCCCGTTTTTTTTGAGTAAGCACTCAAATATTTGTCGAAATAGCACGGCTTCAAATATCACATTCTGCAGTTTGGAGTCACTTTCACCTCACTGCTCCAACGTCTCACTCTTCCTTGCTGCTCGCTTCTGGAAGCAGCAGTTCATCCTCCATATATTCAGCTTCAAAAACATAGGTTGTGAATGCTCATTTGTCCAAAAACAGTCGTCTTTGTTGTTTGTTACTAAGTCTGCCATACGTGTTTGTTTTCCGGAAGTACGAACACATTTGTTGCCAGAAGTTGAACGTGTGATGCGAGGGAAACAGAAATCAATGCGCAGAGGAATTAGCTCTGGATATATATACTTTTAGTGTGTATATTGTACATATTACATATTGTTATGAAGGTGTCTGTTACTACATGATATATATACTTTTAGTGTGTATATTGTACATATTACATATTGTTATGAAGGTGTCTGTTACTACATGATATATATACTTGCAGTGTGTATATTGTACATATTACATATTGTTATGAAGGTGTCTGTTACTACATGATATATATACTTGCAGTGTGTATATTGTACATATTACATATTGTTATGAAGGTGTCTGTTACTGCATGATATATATACTTTTAGTGTGTATATTGTACATATTACATATTGTTATGAAGGTGTCTGTTACTACATGATATATATACTTGCAGTGTGTATATTGTACATATTGTTATGAAGGTGTCTGTTACTACATGATATATATACTTGCAGTGTGTGTATATTGTACATATTACATATTGTTATGAAGGTGTCTGTTACTACATGATATATATACTTTTAGTGTGTATATTGTACATATTACATATTGTTATGAAGGTGTCTGTTACTACATGATATATATACTTGCAGTGTGTATATTGTACATATTACATATTGTTATGAAGGTGTCTGTTACTACATGATATATATACTTGCAGTGTGTATATTGTACATATTACATATTGTTATGAAGGTGTCTGTTACTACATGATATATATACTTGCAGTGTGTATATTGTACTTATTACATATTGTTATGAAGGTGTCTGTTACTACATGATATATATACTTGCAGTGTGTATATTGTACATATTACATATTGTTATGAAGGTGTCTGTTACTACATGATATATATACTTGCAGTGTGTATATTGTACATATTGTTATGAAGGTGTCTGTTACTACATGATATATATACTTGCAGTGTGTATATTGTACATATTACATATTGTTATGAAGGTGTCTGTTACTACATGATATATATATATATATATACTTGCAGTGTGTATATTGTACATATTACATATTGTTATGAAGGTGTCTGTTACTACATGATATATATATATATATACTTGCAGTGTGTATATTGTACATATTACATATTGTTATGAAGGTGTGTGTTACTACATGATATATATACTTGCAGTGTGTATATTGTACATATTACATATTGGTTTGAAGGTGTCTGTTACTACATGATATATATACTTGCAGTGTGTATATTGTACATATTACATATTGTTATGAAGGTGTCTGTTACTACATGATATATATACTTGCAGTGTGTATATTGTACATATTACATATTGTTATGAAGGTGAGTGTTACTACATGATATATATACTTGCAGTGTGTATATTGTACATATTACATATTGGTTTGAAGGTGTCTGTTACTACATGATATATATACTTGCAGTGTGTATATTGTACATATTACATATTGTTATGAAGGTGTCTGTTACTACATGATATATATACTTGCAGTGTGTATATTGTACATATTACATATTGTTATGAAGGTGAGTGTTACTACATGATATATATACTTGCAGTGTGTATATTGTACTTATTACATATTGTTATGAAGGTGTCTGTTACTACATGATATATATACTTGCAGTGTGTATATTGTACTTATTACATATTGTTATGAAGGTGTCTGTTACTACATGATATATATACTTGCAGTGTGTGTATATTGTACATATTACATATTGTTATGAAGGTGTCTGTTACTACATGATATATATACTTGCAGTGTGTATATTGTACATATTACATATTGTTATGAAGGTGTCTGTTACTACATGATATATATACTTGCAGTGTGTATATTGTACATATTACATATTGTTATGAAGGTGTCTGTTACTACATGATATATATACTTGCAGTGTGTATATTGTACATATTACATATTGTTATGAAGGTGTCTGTTACTACATGATATATATACTTGCAGTGTGTATATTGTACATATTACATATTGTTATGAAGGTGTCTGTTACTACATGATATATATACTTGCAGTGTGTATATTGTACATATTACATATTGGTTTGAAGGTGTCTGTTACTACATGATATATATACTTGCAATGTGTATATTGTACATATTACATATTGTTATGAAGGTGTCTGTTACTACATGATATATATACTTGCAGTGTGTATATTGTACTTATTACATATTGTTATGAAGGTGTCTGTTACTACATGATATATATACTTGCAGTGTGTATATTGTACTTATTACATATTGTTATGAAGGTGTCTGTTACTACATGATATATATACTTGCAGTGTGTGTATATTGTACATATTACATATTGTTATGAAGGTGTCTGTTACTACATGATATATATACTTGCAGTGTGTATATTGTACATATTACATATTGTTATGAAGGTGTCTGTTACTACATGATATATATACTTGCAGTGTGTATATTGTACATATTACATATTGTTATGAAGGTGTCTGTTACTACATGATATATATACTTGCAGTGTGTATATTGTACATATTACATATTGTTATGAAGGTGTCTGTTACTACATGATATATATACTTGCAGTGTGTATATTGTACATATTACATATTGGTTTGAAGGTGTCTGTTACTACATGATATATATACTTGCAATGTGTATATTGTACATATTACATATTGTTATGAAGGTGTCTGTTACTACATGATATATATATATACTTTTAGTGTGTATATAAAACGTGAATGAAGGGTTTTGAAGTTGTTTTCGACGTATCCTACAAGCGTTTGTTTATCAAGTGTAAAATCCCCCTTGTCTCTGCTAGAGATTGTAAACAATAGATTGTAAACAACAGATTGTAAACAACAGATTGTAAACAATAGGCACAATTGGAAAAAACGAGCTGCAGTTCTCCTTTGAAGTGAGTTTATAGAGTGAAGTACTTCCATCCCAGCCAGCACAAGACAATAAAACAATGTTGACGACTCCTTGAACTAATTGTGCAACTCAAACATTAGGTTGAAACAACCTGCTTTTTGACGATGTTTAATCAATGTTGGGTTCTGACGTTGATTCAGGATTGAAATGTGGTCATTTCCCAACCAACAAGGTGGATCCAAGGTCAGACTTGAAGATTGTGTCCATGCACAAATACAAGTATTATGCATGGTTAAAGGACATGTCTTGTCCCCGCTGGGATGCTACAAAGCTAGAAATATCTTCCTAGTGGACTTTAGAGCCTGCAACAGCTTTTATTTCATTCCAAAGCGCATAAAGTGCAACCACTAACAAATGTTAGGGAAGTGTGCTCACCTGTTACTTCTCCCCCAGGTGTGTAACTAATATGTGTGGACCCCAAGAGGCCACGGTGGAATGGGCACCAGTGGATGCAATGACAAACTGGGACGCGACAACTGGGCATTAGTCGGCCTTGACCTGTGACCTCGAGATGTGCTAATTAATGCAATGTGACATACTGTACTTACTGTTACAGTGTTGGTCGTGGCACTCGCACCACAAAGGTATGCACCCGGGTGTTGTCGCTGAGTGTTGGCTTCAGAGAAAGCTGGAGATGGAAGATAGGCTGGAGATGGAGAGCCAGCAGCGTGGTTGGGGGTAGGGAAGGAGAGAAGGAGAGAGAGCTAAAGAAAAAGAGTGAGCGAGAGGCTTGTTGGGGGTAGGGATGTTGCAGATGAGTGTAGTGGGGGTGGGGGTGGGGGTTGTACTATATTTCTCTCTTTTGATTCATGGCTCTGTCGGCCTGATAGACCACATCAAATTACTGTGTGCGGAACATAGAGGGAGGGAGGCCAGGAGAAGAAGGAGACACGGCAGGGGGAAAACTCAAGGCAAGAGCAGAGTAAGGTGGTGCGAGAAGAACAGACAGGTGGGGCCTCCAGATGTGTTCTTGTGAAGATGCCCTGGACAACACACTCTGCACCACTACAAGTTCCACCAAGGAGTGGACAACACACTCTGCACCACTACAAGTTCCACCAAGAACACACCCTGCACCACTACAAGTTCCACCAAGGAGTGGACAACACACCCTGCACCACTACAAGTTCCACCAAGGAGTGGACAACACACCCTGCACCACTACAAGTTCCACCAAGAACACACCCTGCACCACTACAAGTTCCACCAAGGAGTGGACAACACACCCTGCACCACTACAAGTTCCACCAAGGAGTGGACAACACACCCTGCACCACTACAAGTTCCACCAAGGAGTGGACAACACACTCTGCACCACTACAAGTTCCACCAAGGAGTGGACAACACACTGTGCACCACTACAAGTTCCACCAAGGAGTGGACAACACACTGTGCACCACTACAAGTTCCACCAAGGAGTGGACAACACACTCTGCACCACTACAAGTTCCACCAAGGAGTGGACAACACACTCTGCACCACTACAAGTTCCACCAAGGAGTGGACAACACACTGTGCACCACTACAAGTTCCACCAAGGAGTGGACAACACACTGTGCACCACTACAAGTTCCACCAAGGAGTGGACAACACACCCTGCACCACTACAAGTTCCACCAAGGAGTGGACAACACACCCTGCACCACTACAAGTTCCACCAAGGAGTGGACAACACACTCTGCACCACTACAAGTTCCACCAAGGAGTGGACAACACACTGTGCACCACTACAAGTTCCACCAAGGAGTGGACAACACACTGTGCACCACTACAAGTTCCACCAAGGAGTGGACAACACACTCTGCACCACTACAAGTTCCACCAAGGAGTGGACAACACACTCTGCACCACTACAAGTTCCACCAAGGAGTGGACAACACACTGTGCACCACTACAAGTTCCACCAAGGAGTGGACAACACACTGTGCACCACTACAAGTTCCACCAAGGAGTGGACAACACACCCTGCACCACTACAAGTTCCACCAAGGAGTGGACAACACACTCTGCACCACTACAAGTTCCACCAAGGAGTGGACAACACACCCTGCACCACTACAAGTTCCACCAAGGAGTGGACAACACACTGTGCACCACTACAAGTTCCACCAAGGGTCAGGTGTCACAGTCCTACACGTCCAAGGAGCAGGACGTCTGCCAGCCACCTTCCATGGTTTGAAGAAGAGACCTAGATCTACTTTTTAACTGCATCCTAGAGTCGTGGATGGCCTAGAGGACAGAAGTTAGTTAAAGGGCCTGAAGACTAGATTTGACACCAACACAGTCTATAAAATATCTGGGACAGCTGACTTTTATCCCAGGTATTAAAAAGATGACAAAGATAGGATTGAAGAACATAGGCAGCGGGTGCACATTACAGCAGTTTTAAAGTCGCTGCATTGACTCCCCGTCTGCTTCAGGCTCCATTTGAAAGTTGTAATATTAGTTTTTAAATGTCTTCTTGTCTTTCTGACCTCTTCTTACTGTATCGAGCCTGAGGTCCTCTGGCACCTTTGATCCTTAGCAAGTAGCAGAAGAAAGGTGAGGCAGCATTTAGCCAGGATGGTGCACACCTGTGGAAGCACCTGCCAGAGAGCCTCAGGACTGCAAGAGCGTTGTCATCTTTTAAAAAAAGGCTAAAGACACATCTTTTTAATAATCATCTCTTTTTTATTATTTGGTTGTCTTGTCTTAATCACTAATATTCTACTAGTATTCCCTCAGTATTATGTTTTTATTTATTTATTAATGTAATATTTATATTAGTTGTATCCTATTTCATATGTTTTATACTATATTTTTTTAAATGCCGTCCATTTGAGGCAGGGGTCGGGAACCTTTTTGGCTGAGAGAGCCATGAAAGGCAAATATTTCAAAATGTATTTCCGTGAGAGCCATATCGTATTTTTTAACACTGAATACAACTAAATGCGTGCATTTTTAAGTAAGACCAACATTTTTAGAGTATAATAAGTCTCTTAATCTTTTTAATAACATTGTTCTTCTGAAGCTAACCAATAATAAATCAAATGTCATGTCTGTTGATCATGTTTTTGTTTGGCCATGTGCTGTTTGTCCTTTGGACTCTTTAAGTTCCTGTTGTTTTCCACTCCCTTGTCTGGTTTCCTTGGTTACTCATTTTGTCCACCTGTCTCTGGTGGACAAAATGCCCGCTCACCTGCTTCCTGAGCACTAATCAGAGGCAGTGTTTAAGCTTGTCTTTGCCAGTCAGTCGCCCTGCGCTGACTTGTTTCATGCCTTGCCATAGTTTGGTGCTTCATGCCATGCCAAGTAAGTTTTGTTTAATTTATGTTCATAGTCTGTTTATGCGTTAGCTTTCTTCCTTAGCCCAAGTTATGCCTTCGGTGTGAGCGATTCTTGTTTGTATCTTTCTTTAGTTTAATTTAAGTCATGTTTCTACCTAAATGCCATGTCCCGAGTAGTCCGTCTGCCTTCCTGGGAGAACGACCCCGCAGTAAGCTGCGACCCCCCCCCCATCATGACATAAAATACTTCTTACCATTAATGCGACTTCTTGAACAGATGCGGTAGGAAACGGATGGATGGATTTAAATGCATGAGAATGTTTTATATTTTGAACGTTATTTTTAGCACTGTGAAATCCAGCGGAATTATTCATAATTATCGCGTTAAGCAATGTCAGCTAAGATTTATCTGAGAGCCAGATGCAGTCATCAAAAGAGCCACATCTGGCTCTAGAGCCATAGGTTCCCTACACCTGTTTAGAGGTATTGTCCAGTGTGGACGCCTCAAAAGTGATGTTTTTTTATCTAATCCTCAGTCCCTTGTTTACTTTTTGCTTTGTTATTGTCAATAATCTGTCTGTGTGTGTGTGTGTGTGTGTGTGTGTGTTCTCTTCTTTTCTTCTATTATTATTAACATGTTTTGCTTATTTAGTGTGGTTTTGTAGATCAGTGTGTTTGCGACTTGTGTGTGTATGACAAGTGTGATATTAATACACTTTGATTTGAGACTTGCTGTCCTATATTGTTTTAGTTTTAAAGGGGAACTGCACTTTTTTTGGAATGTTGCCTATTTTCACAATCCCTATGTGAGACAAAAACACAAGTCTCTTTTTTAATGTATTTTAATTTGTAACACATGACTATAAAGTCCTGTAGGAAGCCGGCAACAGTACTCAGTGTACATGCCGCGCCCTGACTATTAACCAAGTATTAGCGACATTGTTATTGTAAGCGCTAACGCCTTGTCACAACTAGCTTATGCAGCTATTGACACACTGAGCCGCTGAGCTGCTGCGTGGCCTCTGAGTTGGTAAAAGTACATTCCAGGTTATAAACCATGCCTATCACTTGTGTAGGAGAAGGTTGGGACTATAAACCGAGAGATTGGTCAACTTTGAAATTCAACATGGCGTGCAGGACATGAAAAGATGCACATTTGCGCCCTCAGGAGCAAGCATTATGATGAATTCATCATCTGAATGGGGAACACACGTCTTCTTGTGCTGAAAGATATAAACATCCCATTATCGTCGGCATGCCAGTGGGAGCAGACATTGTACAGTACGAGATTGTTTATAATGTTGTTTAGCCCTTCACAAAACTGCTTCACTAGAGCAGGAACTCTTATCACTCTAAAACTTGTAGCTCATCCTCCTCATATTCAGGCTCAAAAATGTTGGCTTTTTGTTGTTATCGAAGTAAGGTTGTGAAATCATTAGATGTTATTATGAATGTATCTGTTACGCCAGTACATAAATAGCTACAGTGTGTACATACAATTAATGGAGGTTTTGTAGAGCGCCTAAATTAAATCCACATTTTCTGCATTGTTAGCCTCCCATTGCTAGTCTTTATTTACAAGTTACAATGCAAAAAAAAAAACAGAAAGACATCACATAAGGATTGTGATTCCCCGCAAAAAGTGCAGTTCCCCTTTAATAAAAGAAAGCTCATTTAAGATCTAACTTATCATTATTATGATGTACCGTGAAAGAAGAAGACATTTTAGTTTTGCCTTCAGAAATGCTGGGAGACAAACTGAGTGTTCCCAAGGTTGTGCAATCCAGAACTCAACCACAAACCCTTTAAAGTCGCACAAAACTCCAACCTCAATTCCTTTTTCTTCTTTTCTTTTTTTTTTATTTTTTTTTAATGACAATTATTCCAAAATAAAGCAAAGTCTCAGCAAGGTATGTCTTATCAAAATAAAGATAAATAAAGATCCAAATAGCAGGCGCTAAACAGCGTGTGCAAACTATAAGGTGTGTACTATTAGTGTGCGTGTTGGCCAAGACTGCGTGTGCAACTGATAACAAGTGCAAAAGTGGTGCGGACCGCCTTTCTTAAATTATTTGATTTGCGTGTACCATGGAAACACTCATTTACTGCCCATTCATCTTATCATGTTGTCACACATGCAACAGACCACTTTTTATGGGCATTTTACAAGCAGTCCTGCACGCAGGAAGCAACTTTTATTTTAGCTCACTACAGGTGCTGCAGTGTCCTTCCATTTGGTGCTTTCAAAACCGAAAGCAAAGTGGCGTTTTGTCTTCTAGTCTTCTTACTCATATGGATTCTTCAAGCAACAATTGTAAGTTTTACAATATAACTACAACTATTCTTACTTACTAAAGTGTCCCATGTGTGATGTCTGTAGGAGTGTTTTCATGCATATTTGTACCTGCTATCATAATGCTAGCGTCGTTAGCATTAGCTAATATTCTAACACATTTACGGTCTGTGTTAGCATTATTAACTTACAAAAACATTATTTTTGTATTGTTTCACTCTCACAAATTCCTCAGTAAATTCACCAAAACGTCAGCGTGGAGTTATTGAGTCTGTTTAGCTGATTGGAGAGCTAGCTTGCGCAGCTAGTGGGTCCATGACCATGACTTCTTTTTTGTTTGATCAGCCGTTTTACTGCTGTGTTGCAAACACTGTTTGGAAATAATAATATGTATGTAAATAAACATTTACAAAATATTTCTGTGTAAATAACTCATTTCAAAACATATTTATCTGCGACTTATACTCTGGTGCGGTTGATATATGGGAAATGTTTTTTTTCTTCTAAAATCTAGTGGGTGTGGCTTATATAGCGGTGCGCTGTACGAAATACGGAAAATAAGCTACATGTTCCCATTCCTTGGATTCATACACATTGAAGTCCAATGTGGAGCACATCTCACCAGAACACCGGCTCTAACGGGGTTCCCTGTGGAGTTTGCTACACCTGTTAGCGTAAGAGAGGCTCCTAACTCTAATTTCCGCTCACAACTAAAAGCACAAAAATTAGCCATTCAAAACTCTCTATTTGAATGGACAGAGCAAATTGTGTTATTGAAAAATGTATGCATTTATTATTCCTATGTGAACACACACAAAAGTACGTAAAGTTGGTACTGTTGCGTACCAATACCCATTTTTATAGGTATCGGTAATTGGTCCGGTCCAAATGTCAAAGGTGTGTCATTTCTTTGGACTTTGATGCAGTAGACATGACGTTGAGCAAAAGTAGAGTAAAAGTTAAGAGAGGATTAGTTAAAGGACGGGCTTCACGGTGGCAGAGGGGTTAGTGCGTCTGCCTCACAATTCGAAGTTCCTGCAGTCCTGGGTTCAAATCCAGCCTCGGGATCTTTCTGTGTGGAGTTTGCATGTTCTCCCCGTGAATGCGTGGGTTCCCTCCGGGTACTCCGGCTTCCTCCCACTTCCAAAGACATGCACCTGGGGATAGGTTGATTGGCAACACTAAATGGTCCCTAGTGTGTGAATGTTGTCTGTCTATCTGTGTTGGCCCTGTGATGAGGTGGCGACTCATCCAGGGTGTACCCTGCCTTCCGCCCGATTGTAGCTGAGATAGGCGCCAGCGCCCCCCGCGACCCCGAAAGGGAATAAGCGGTAGAAAATGGATGGATGGATAGTTAAAGGACGTAGAAGGTTCATTTGATGGTCAATTGGAGCTTTGCCAGACCTAATATCACTACCAGCAATGCATTTGTTCACTGTTGTAGTCCAGCATTGATTGATTGATTGATACTTTTATTAGTAGATTTCACAGTACAGTACATATTCCGTACAATTGACCACTAAATTGTAACACCCCAATAAGTTTTTCAACTTGTTTAAGTTGGGGTCCACGTTAATCAATTCATGGTAGAGTAGTACCCAGGCTGACAGATTGCCTTCTTCTTTGGAAACATCTTACATGCTTACATGTCAGCCCGCTAAGTGTGTTGCTGCGATGCCGGGCTACATTTTAGTCCTTGGGAGGACCGCGGACGTAAACATTCTAGCAGTAGGAGTAGTCGTAGTACTATTAGTAGTAGTCAGTGTGAGTGGACTGAGGTGCTGTGTAGTATAAATGCACATGTCAGACTACTGAGGACGTGTAAAGGTCAATGGCAATGATGCAGACTGTCAAGGCGGACTAGAAAGACGGAGAATCCTAGACAAATGAAACCTCAGAGAAGAGTTGACCTGTTGGAAGAAATGAAGAATGCTGAAAAAGAAGGTTTCTAAAATCTAATAACTCCAAGAGAAGAGCACCAAATAGAGCATTGGCACAGACACAAGACTAAAGAAACAACTCTGAGTTACATCACTTTTACAGCTAAATGTTCTCGACTCACAATCCTCTGTGCCCTGATTGACAGGAGACTTACTTATCTTCAATCCTCTGTGCCCTAATTGACAGGAGACTCACCTGTCTTCAATCCTCTGTGCCCTGATTGACAGACTCACTTGTCAGATTGAAGACTCACTTGTCTTCAATACTCTGTGCCCTGATTGACAGACTCACTTGTCAGATTGAAGACTCACTTGTCTTCAATACTCTGTGCCCTGATTGACAGACTCACTTGTCAGATTGAAGACTCACTTGTCTTCAATCCTCTGTGCCCTGATTGACAGACTCACTTGTCAGATTGAAGACTAACTTGTCTTCAATCCTCTGTGTCCTGATTGACAGGAGACTGACCTGTCTTCAATCCTCTGTGCCCTGATTGACAGGAGTGTCACCTGTCTTCAATCCTCTGTGCCCTGATTGACAGGAGACTCACTTGTCTTCAATGGTCTGTGCCCTGATTGACAGGAGACTCACTTGTCTTCAATGGTCTGTGCCCTGATTGACAGGAGACTCACCTGTCTTCAATGGTCTGTGCCCTGATTGACAGGAGACTCACCTGTCTTCAAGCCTCTGTGCCTTGATTGACAGACTCACTTGTCAGATTGAAGACTCACTTGTCTTCAATCCTCTGTGCCCTGATTAACAGGAGACTCACTTGTCTTCAATCGTCTTTGCCCTGATTGACAGGAGACTCACTTGTCTTCAATGGTCTGTGCCCTGATTGACAGGAGACTCACCTGTCTTCAATGGTCTGTGCCCTGATTGACAGGAGACTCACTTGTCTTCAATCGTCTTTGCCCTGATTGACAGGAGACTCACTTGTCTTCAATGGTCTGTGCCCTGATTGACAGGAGACTCACCTGTCTTCAATGGTCTGTGCCCTGATTGACAGGAGACTCACCTGTCTTCAAGCCTCTGTGCCTTGATTGACAGGGGAAAAGTCTAAATGTGCTCCTGAACAGCATCAAGGACAAAAACTGGACGGATGTAGCAACGTTTTAGCAAGTCTATGATATCCAGAAGTTGAAAAGGTTCCTTATCACACCTTAGGCCATACCTCACTCTGAGTTTGTACATTTTGAAGCATCACTGTGGAAGAGCAGGTGAAATGCAAGCGAGGACTGAGCTGAAGAACTTATGCAAATCACTATTGATTAGATCTGGAAGACTTTTGCAACCAGTTAGATGACTTGTATATATTTGATTGTCTTTCTATTCTGTCATGCGTCAGATCAATTTTTGAGTACAATTACTTTGATATCAGTCTATTTGCAAATGACTTGCTAAGCAATCGTAATTCAGATCTAGCTAGTTGTGTGTGCTAATATCCACGTAGCTCAGTCCGTCATTATTTGGTAAATGTCATGAGGTCTAATGTTAAATATCTTCAGGAAACCTCGGTGACGATCAAGCACACATCAACGTATCACACTCATCAGTATCACACTCATCAGTATCGACCCGTTTTCTTTGAAAAGTACGTGGTCCACCGTGGCCGATTAAGGACTTTCAACAAAGGCCGAGCCCTTCTGAGGAATGTTGCATTTATTTTTAGTCCCCTGTAGAGGTGGAAATCCTTGGGCAAATCTTTATTCCATTAGGGTTACAATTTAAGAGCTACGATTCCATTAAAAATCGATTATTGATGAATCTTTAATTGATTTCTACTGATGCAGTTTTACATTTCTTTTTGTTTCACTAAAAAGGCAATCATCACTTATTTGTAATAAGAAACAGTTGAATTAATTCCCGTTACATTTATTGAATTCATGGAAATGTGTGGAAAACCTAAAATAAAGAAGCTGGTCGGGTTTCTCGATCGGCATCTTTATTTTATAACCGTCTTACTTTATATATCGTAAATAGAAAATCGATTATTGACGTTTACTAATCCATTTTACAATCGGCCATGTCCAAATTGCGAAGCATCTAAAAATCTTGTATTTCCGCCAGCTAATTGTGTGTCCGTGTATACGTAAGTTATTAATAATCACTTCTATTATTAACAATAAAATGATTTTCTTGGTATCTTAGGTGTCATTATTAAGTATCATCATCAAGTGTTAGGACCGGGCTACACATGGTACAGGCCAGGAGAAGGCACGCTAATAGCTAAGCTAACCACAAAGCTAGCTAGAAAGAACGGAAGAAATAAGTGCTGAATAAACAAAGACATGTCCACACAAGTCACAGCACAAAGTTGCTCAGACTATGTTATGTAATAAAGGAGACTAAGGAACTGGTATAAATAGTGTGCTTACTGTATATTGATAATAAAAATAAATACATTGAAACATTTACAGTGCATACATGTGATCAGTATCAGTATTGGTATGGTTTGATGGTGGATGTTGGACTGGACAACATAAGTCCATGACAGGAACATCCTTACCTCATACTGAAGTCCTCCTCTTCGGGACTAGCAGAATAATGTTCATCATCAGCATTGTCCACTTTTCTATTTTTGTCTTCTCCAAGTGTGTCCTAATCCTCCCCTGTGTCCTCTCTCAACCACTGAAGTCACTTCTTAGTAGATACAGCTATATGGTCTTCCCACAGCCAACAACAACAACAACATCTTATTTAAAGCATGAATGTCCTGCTAATCCTCCCTTGTGTCCTCTCTCAACCACTGAAGTCACTTCTTAGTAGATACAGTTATATGGTCTTCCCACAGCCAACAACAACAACAACATCATCGTATTTAAAGCATGAATGTCCTGCTAATCCTCCACTCTTTATGCCAACTCTTCTATGTGACAGCCTGTAATTCTACTGCAGGCTATAATCATAGATGATGCTCAAGATGTAGCCGTGGCAAGTAGCCAGAGTAGAAATAGGATTAGCCTCTCTACTATGAAAGTAGATGACAGTAAATCTCGCAGTGGAATGTCAACTATCTTTCCTAAAATAACTTTCATTTGTTGTAAACGCATAGAGACACACGGCTTCAGACAGCTCCGACATTGCCTGTGCATATTTCTGCCACAACTATACCTCAACCATCTATTACTTGTACTCTGACTTCCCAGTACAAATGGAACGCACCATTTAATGGCGGACATCTCGAGGATGGAACCTCCGAGCCTCCTTGATAAGTTACTTAGCACATGCCTAAAATCTCTAAAGCTGAATTTAAAAGCCATGTGTACACTTCATAATCTGATTAGTGGACTAATGGCCAAGATAGTGGATGAATAGTAGTTGACATCCATGCATTTTCTACCGCTTGTCCTGTCGGGGTGGCAGGGGGTGCTGGAGCCTATCTACTGTATCTACAACATCCATCAACAATCAATTCCACTTATTTTCCATGTTCTTCCAGGTATTGAAATGCATGGCAGTCTTTGCTAGGTAACCACTATTGTAAACAAACTTCAGGTTACAGCAGGTGTTGTGTTTCTCAAAGAGGTTCGTTATGTCATCTCAGTCAGGTACTTTTCACATCCTCCTTCAGTCAGACAATATTTACTGGATGTTAATCACAGGTGGGTCTGTTTTCACTTCGGGCCTGATTGGGGTCTCGGTCTTCAGTCTTTAGGGCTGAGGGTCGCTCAGTCACAGCTGCTGACCTCACCTCCTTGTGGTCCTAAGTGACCTTGACAGTCTATTTGTCAAGGAGGATAGTCATCATGTCCACAGGTGACTGCCAGGGTGTGGCTGAAAGGATGCAGAGGAGGAAGAGATGGAACGCTGCCAGAAGAGACTCATCATCACTATTTCATTTCCAAAACAAACATCCATCCATCCATTTTCTACCGCTTATTCCCTTTCGGGGTCGCGGGGGGCGCTGGCGCCTATCTCAGCTACATTTGGGCGGAAGGCAGGGTACACCCTGGACAAGTCGCCACCTCATCACAGGGCCAACACAGATAGACAGACAACATTCACACTCACATTCACACACTAGGGACCATTTAGTGTTGCCAATCAACCTATCCCCAGGTGCATGTCTTTGGAGGTGGGAGGGGCCTATCCCCAGGTGCATGTCTTTGGAAGTGGGAGGAAGCCGGAGTACCCGGAGGGAACCCACGCATTCACGGGGAGAACATGCAAACTCCACACAGAAAGATCCCGAGCCTGGATTTGAACCCAGGACTGCAGGAACTTCGTAATGTGAGGCAGACGCACTAACCCCTCTGCCACCGTGAAGCCCAAAACAAACATACTGCAATCAAATCATGGAATGCAATCATTCATGCATGTGCATGTCTGTTCAAGTACCAATGATAGTCACACACACGCTAGGTGTGTCCTCTGCCTTTGACCCATCCCCTTGATCACACCCCTGGGAGGTGAGAGGAGCAGTGAGCAGCAGCGGGAGTCGCGCCCGGGAATCATTTGTGGTGATTTAACCCCCAATTCCAAGCCTTGATGCTGAGTGCCAAGCAGGGAGGTAATGGCTCCCATTTTTATAGGGGTTTGAACACTAGGCCACTGAGCAGGTGTGTGTGTGTCTGTGTGTGTGTGTGTGTGTGTGTGTGTGTGTGTGTGTGTGTGTGCTTTTAGGACAACAACTGGATCCTTTCTTCAAAACGAAGTCTGATTCTTTTGATACTGACTTAAGTTACTTTAGTTTAGACTTTAGTTTAGTTAGTATATATTATTTGCATGCAGTTGGCCTCTTGCCTCTGCCCCCCCCAGTGAAAATGTTTGGACACCCCTGATAAGTAAAGGATAAAGGAGGAAGTGATATGAAAGGAGTACATCTCCATTGTTTGCACACAACCAGCCTTGGGTTTAGCAAATAAAACAGGTGTTTGTATTGTTGCCATGGTGACAGGACTGACAAACATCAAATGTTGCGCTGACCTATCACAGCTGTGTGAGTCCTACTTCTCTCTCACACACACACACACACACACACACACACGCTAAGTTGATTTATGTTCTGTAATGCACTTTAGAGTAAACTGAAGTCCATGCAGAGCAGAGCAGAGGCTGGAGGGCGGACTAGACTATTGACATGTGTGTCCACATGTGACACTACATCTAATGAAGCTGTCAGCTCTCATGGAGTCAGGACTGAAAGTAAAAGATCATGTTGAGGAACAGAATGAGTGTGTACTCCCACCACATCCATCCAAGTATACAGCATGTTTCACCTCACCATTGTCCTCTTCTCTCATCCTAACTCTCTCCACCTAACTCCCACCCTGACCCACTTAACTGCCTGCTTGTTATTCAAACCTGTGCCCCCCCCCCCACACGAGGCGAGGGTGGCATGAAGACGAAGAGAAAGAAAGGTAGTCTCTGAAAGACTGTACTTCCTGCTACCACGCACACAGTACAGGTACAGATGCTGACCAACACACTTCAGTCAGCTCTTGCAAATCCTCAAGACCACGGTCAGCCCCAAGTTGATATTCCTCTCACATGTGTTGCTGTCTTTATTTACTTGAGGTGTGGACAGATGTAAAGAAATGGACCCTTGGAGATGAGCGTTGACACAGATAAGCTCCTCCATCTCACCAGCAATGGCATAAAAAGCCAGCTGTCAGGGATTTATTGTCAGCCAGTCTTTCTGCTCCTCTCACAGCCGATAGTTTTCTCTCGCTCCCAACAACATCTCCACACTTCTTCTCTTCCCTAATCCACCTCTCAGTTTGGGAGGTGGCTGAGTCGGTGTGGTCACGTCGCCACGTGGGTGCAGAACTACATGTCAAAGTTATTGTTGTTAACTTCTTATTTCCACTTAAGTGGATTTGGACTCAATCTTGAAAAAAAAAAATTCTCCCACCTAACCGCTTTGTAAGCCCACACCTCATTTGCATAACACCCAGCATCTGGCACATGGAGGGGGCAGGTACACCTGTCTGTACACCTGTCTGTCCACCTGTGTTTGCATGAAATGGCCTCCTTGTGCATGTTTGGTTTGACATGGTCACCACATCAACAATACCTTGCTGCAGTGGAAATAAAACTTGGGACTTTGTGTAACAAAACAAAATAACTGGGCTCTGTACAGAAAATATTAGACGTTGAGGATCATTATTGAAAGGTTTTCCTTTTGTATTAAAGCTGTCAAAGTTAAGATGGGAATAATCCCACAACACTACCACATGAATCATGCATAAACAGCAATTAATCACAACATTTAAATCCAAATCACCTGCAATTAAATAAATCATTAACGGACATTAATGTCATTCTCACCATGTTTCCATTTATTGGCAACTTTTTAAAACTTCAATAGCAAGCAGGTGATTAGCTGTGATTGATCACAAATAATCAGAATTGTAAAGGGATTAATCAGGATTAAACAGTATTACTTTTATTTAGTGTTAATCATGATTAATCACATTCATACTAAACCTCTGATCAATCGTGGTTTATTGCAATACTGTAAATTCTCGACTACTTTTTTCCTACACTTTGAACCCTGCGGCTTAAAAAAAAAACGTGCGGCTAATTCATGGATTTTTCTCCGCGGACGGCCATAACACAAATAGTTTTCAAAGAAAAAAACAAGCAATTGTGTGTTATTGTTTGTGTTATATTGTGTCCTTTCATTTAATGCTTTCAACCGGAAGTAGAAGAACCGTTCCGTCTCCTAATTGTTCATAGCATTTCTACTCGTATGGAATCTTCATTCATCAACATTTGTAAGTTTTACAATATAACTACAACAATTCCTACTTACTAAAGCGTCCCATGTGTGATGTCTGCAGGAGTGTTTTCATGCATATTTGTACATGCTATCATAATGTGGCTAGCGTTTGTAGCTTTAGCTAATATGCCAACACATTTACAAGTGTCTGTGTTAGTATTATTAACTTATTCTTTTCATATTGTTTCACTTTGACAAACTCCTCAGTAAATTCAGCAAAAGGTCAGCGTGGAGTTATTGAGTCTGTTTAGCTTATTGGAGAGCTAGCATGACCATGACTTCTGTTTTGTTTGATCAGCTGTTTTACTGCTGTTTTTAAACAATTAAGGTATGTAAATAAACATTTACAGAACATTTCTTTTTAAATAAGTCATTTTGTGACTTATACTATTTCTGCTTGTCATCTTGTTATTGCTTTTATTGTGAAACTCCTCTACTTTTTCAGCTTGTCATCTTGTTGTTGATTTTATTGTGAAACTCCTCTACTATTTCTGCTTGTCATCTTGTTGTTGCTTTTATTGTGAAACTCCTCTATTATTTCTGCTTGTCATCTTGTTGTTGCTTTTATTGTGAAACTTTTCTGCTATTTCTGCTTGTCATCTTGTTGTTGCTTTTATTGTGAAACTCCTCTACTATTTCTGCTTGTCATCTTGTTGTTGCTTTTATTGTGAAACTCCTCTACTATTTCTGCTTGCCATCTTGTTGTTGCTTTTATTGTGAAACTCCTCTACTATTTCTGCTTGCCATCTTGTTGTTGCTTTTATTGTGAAACTCCTCTATTATTTCTGCTTGTCATCTTGTTGTTGCTTTTATTGTGAAACTTTTCTGCTATTTCTGCTTGTCATCTTGTTGTTGCTTTTATTGTGAAACTCCTCTACTATTTCTGCTTGTCATCTTGTTGTTGCTTTTATTGTGAAACTCCCTCTACTATTTCTGCTTGCCATCTTGTTGTTGCTTTATATTGTGAAACTCCTCTACTATTTCTGCTTGCCATCTTGTTGTTGCTTTTATTGTGAAACTCCTCTAATATTTTCTGCTTGTCATCTAGTTGTTGCCTTTTATTGTGAAACTTTTCTGCTATTTCTGCTTGTCATCTTGTTGTTGCTTTTATTGTGAAACTCCTCTACTATTTCTGCTTGTCATCTTGTTGTTGCTTTTATTGTGAAACTCCTCTACTATTTCTGCTTGTCATCTTGTTGTTGCTTTTATTGTGAAACCTCTCTACTATTTTGTGCTTGTCATCTTGTTGTTGCTTATTATTGTGAAACCTCTCTACTATTTCTGCTTGTCATCTTGTTTTTGCTTTTATTGTGAAACTCCTCTACTATTCTGCTTGTCATCTTGTTGTTGCTTTTTATTGTGAAACTCCTCTACTATTTCTGGTTGTCATTTTGTGGGTACTCCGGCTCCCTCCCTCCTCCAAAGACATGCACCTGGGGATATTGTGAAATGCTTGTCATCTCGTTGTTGCTTTTATTGTGAAACTCCTCTACTATTTCTGGTTGTTGCTTTTATTGTGAAAGCTGTCTACTATTTCTAAGTTGTTGCTTTATTGTGAAACCTCTCTTCTATTTCTGGTTGTTGCTTTTATTGTGAAAGTTGTGTACTATTGGCTGTAAAAGTGTGTGTGTATTTGTGTGTTGTCTGCAGCTGGAAGGTGATGGAATGTTCCTAAGCATGCAGGAAATGGCGTGGACTATGTTTCCAGCAACCAGTGAGCGTGGTTACCTTTCATCCAGTCTTTCTTTACATTGATAAGAGTCAACAGCTCGTGTGCTGTCAGGGCTCTTTACTGGGAGACTAATTAGGTCATGTGCAACTAACCAGGCTGTTGGGGAAAATCAATATCAATTATTGAGATTTTTATGATTTATTGAAAATAGGAAGTAGGAGAAAACAATGTAAAGATTTGTATTAGAAATGTAACTTCCTGTCACTGTAATCCTCTGGCATGTCAGGCAGGAAGGAAATGACTCCAGGATTGTCAGTAAAATGTAACTTAACCAAAAAGCAACTTTTCAAGCTTTAACTCCTGTGTCGCGCTCACTGCCACTTAGGGACTTGCAGTACAGGTGTGCTGACATGCTTTACAACATACGTCCCTCCCCCTTTCCTATTGGTTAAAAAGGCAGAAGTGGATGCCAACATCCACCAACCTAGAAGAAGAAGTTGGCCTACATGTATTTACTGCTATCATGGCCAAAGCTCCAGAACAACCAAAGAAACAAAAAGTTTTGACTGAGGTGACAAAAAAAATAAAAAGGACAGTCAGGATCAACATTGCCCCGACTGGTGTGACCTGCTGGACTCGTAAGATGGATTCTTATTTATTAAAAAAAAAGGAAAAAGAAAAAATACATAGATATATATACAGAAGTTTTTTCTAATCAACTTTGAAAATTATGAATCGATGAGGAATCTGGATTAGTAAAAATCGCAATTCAGATGTGAATATAAAATGTTTTCCCCACCCCTAAATATTCTGATAATTATGATAGAAAAGCTCCTCCTGTTGCATGGAGATGGACTCAAAATGTGTTTTTAAAAAAGTATTCTTATAAAATAAATACAATTTTCGAACAAGTCCAACAAGCGGACTTATCTGAGGTCGGGTTGCGGGGGCAGCAGCCAAAGCAGAGAAGGCCAGGACTTCCCTCTCCCCAGGTACTTCCTCCAGCTCCTCCCAGGTGTTCCAGCTGCAACAATACATTGATGCAACGTACTTGTCCTTTAAAAGTGACTTTCTAACAAGCTTGCAGAACACTTGTATTTGTACTTTGATGCAACGTACTTGTCCTTTAAAAGTGACTTTCTAACAAGCTTACAGAACACTTGTATTTGTACTTTGATGCAACGTACTTGTCCTTTAAAAGTGACTTTCTAACAAGCTTGCAGAACACTTGTATTTGTACTTTGATGCAACGTACTTGTCCTTTAAAAGTGACTTTCTAACAAGCTTGCAGAACACTTGTATTTGTACTTTGATGCAACGTACTTGTCCTTTAAAAGTGACTCTCTAACAAGCTGGCAGAACACTTGTATTTGTACTTTGATGCAACGTACTTGTCCTTTAAAAGTGACTTTCTAACAAGCTTGCAGAACACTTGTATTTGTACTTTGATGCAACGTACTTGTCCTTTAAAAGTGACTTTCTAACAAGCTTGCAAAACACTTGTATTTGTACTTTGATGCAACGTACTTGTCCTTTAAAAGTGACTTTCTAACAAGCTTGCAGAACACTTGTATTTGTATTTTGATGCAACGTACTTGTCCTTTAAAAGTGACTTTCTAACAAGCTTGCAGAACACTTGTATTTGTACTTTGATGCAACGTACTTGTCCTTTAAAAGTGACTTTCTAACAAGCTTGCAGAACACTTGTATTTGTACTTTGACACAACCTGGATGTCTAACCTTCTCATCAATGTCAACTTTCATTCAACTTTAAATTTCTCTTGTAGAATATTGCTTGGAAAATGACCACAATTAAATGTACACTAACTAATAAATGCTAACATCAGGTACACTAACTAGTAACATCAGGTACACTAACTGGTAAATACTAACATCAAGGTACACTAACTAGTAAATAATAGCATCACTTACACTAACTAGTAACATCAGGTACACTAACTGGTAAATACTAACATCAAGGTGCACTAACTAGTAAATAATAGCATCACTTACACCAACTAGTAAATACTAACATCAAGGTACACTAACCAATAAATGCTAACATCACTTACACTAACTAGTAACATAGGGTACACTAACTAGTAAATACTAACATCAAGGTACACTAACTAGTAAATAATAGCATCACTTACACTAACTAGTAACATCGGGTACACTAACTAGTAAATACTAACATTAAAGTACACTAACTAGTAAATAATAGCATCACTTACACTAACTAGTAACATCAGGTACACTAACTGGTAAATACTAACATCAAGGTACACTAACTAGTAAATAATAGCATCACTTACACTAACTAGTAACATCGGGTACACTAACTAGTAGATACTATCATCAAGGTACACTAACTAGTAAATAATAGCATCACTTACACTAACTAGTAACATCAGGTACACTAACTAGTAAATAATAGCATCACTTACACTAACTAGTAACATCAGATACACTAACTAGTAAATATTAACATTAAAGTACATTAACTTGTAAATAATAGCATCACTTACACTAACTAGTAACATCAAGTACACTAACTAGTAAATAATAGCATCACTTACACTAACTAGTAACATCAGGTACACTAACTAGTAAATAATAGCATCACTTACACTAACTAGTAACATCAGGTACACTAACTAGTAAATAATAGCATCACTTACACTAACTAGTAACATCAGGTACACTAACTAGTAAATAATAGCATCACTTACACTAACTAGTAACATCAGGTACACTAACTAGTAAATAATAGCATCACTTACACTAACTAGTAACATCAGATACACTAACTAGTAAATATTAACATTAAAGTACACTAACTAGTAAATAATAGCATCACTTACACTAACTATTAACATCAGGTACACTACTAGTAAATACTAACATCAAGGTACACTAATTAGTAAATAATAGCATCACTTACACCAACTAGTAACATCAGGTACACTAACTAGTAAATACTAACATCAAGGTACACTAACTAGTAAATAATAGCATCACTTACACCAACTAGTAACATCAGGTACACTAACTAGTAAATACTAACATCCAGGTACACTAACCAATAAATGCTAACATCACTTACACTAAATAGTAACATCGGGTACACTAACTAGTAAATACTAACATCAAGGTACACTAACTAGTCAATAATAGCATCACTTACACCAACTAGTTACATCAGGTACACTAACTAGTAAATACTAACATCAAGGTACACTAACTAGTCAATAATAGCATCACTTACACCAACTAGTAACATCAGATACACTAACTAGTAACATCAGATATACTAACTAAATAAATGCAAACATCACTTACACCAACTAATAACATCAGGTACACTAACTAGTAAATACTAACATCAGATACACTAACTAGTAACATCAGATATACTAACTAAATAAATGCAAACATCACTTACACCAACTAATAGCATCAGGTACACTAACTAGTAAATACTAACATTAAAGTACACTAACTAGTAAATAATAGCATCACTTACACTAACTAGTAACATCAGGTACACTAACTGGTAAATACTAACATCAAGGTACACTAACTAGTAAATAATAGCATCACTTACACTAACTAGTAACATCAGGTACACTAACTGGTAAATACTAACATCAAGGTACACTAACTAGTAAATAATAGCATCACTTACACCAACTAGTAAATACTAACATCAAGGTACACTAACCAATAAATGCTAACATCACTTACACTAACTAGTAACATCGGGTACACTAACTAGTAAATACTAACATCAAGGTACACTAACTAGTCAATAATAGCATCACTTACACCAACTAGTTACATCAGGTACACTAACTAGTAAATACTAACATCAAGGTACACTAACTAGTCAATAATAGCATCACTTACACCAACTAGTAACATCAGATACACTAACTAGTAACATCAGATATACTAACTAAATAAATGCAAACATCACTTACACCAACTAATAACATCAGGTACACTAACTAGTAAATACTAACATCAGATACACTAACTAGTAACATCAGATATACTAACTAAATAAATGCAAACATCACTTACACCAACTAATAACAATCAGGTACACTAACTAGTAAATACTAACATCAGATACACTAACTAGTAACATCAGATATACTAACTAAATAAATGCAAACATCACTTACACCAACTAATAGCATCAGGTACACTAACTAGTAAATACTAACATTAAGTACACTAACTAGTAAATAATAGCATCACTTACACTAACTAGTAACATCAGGTACACTAACTGGTAAATACTAACATCAAGGTACACTAACTAGTAAATAATAGCATCACTTACACTAACTAGTAACATCAGGTACACTAACTGGTAAATACTAACATCAAGGTACACTAACTAGTAAATAATAGCATCACTTACACACAACTAGTAAATACTAACATCAAGGTACACTAACCAATAAATGCTAACATCACTACACTAACTAGTAACATCGGTACACTAACTAGTAAATACTAACATCAAGGTACACTAACTAGTCAATAATAGCATCACTTACACCAACTAGTTACATCAGGTACACTAACTAGTAAATACTAACATCAAGGTACACTAACTAGTCAATAATAGCATCACTTACACCAACTAGTAACATCAGATACACTAACTAGTAACATCAGATATACTAACTAAATAAATGCCAAACATCACTTACACCAACTAATAACATCAGGTACACTAACTAGTAAATACTAACATCAGATACACTAACTAGTAACATCAGATATACTAACTAAATAAATGCAAACATCACTTACACCAACTAATAGCATCACTTACACTAACTAGTAAATACTAACATCAGGTACACTAACTAGTAAATAATAGCATCACTTACACTAACTAGTAAATACTAACATCAGGTACACTAACTAGTAAATAATAGCATCACTTACACTAACAAGTAACATCAGGTACACTAACTGGTAAATAATAGCATCACTTACACTAACTAGTAAATACTAACATCAGGTACACTAACTAGTAAATAATAGCATCAGGTACACTAACTAGTAACCACCAGCTATATAAATACTAACAACACTTACACTAACTAGTAACATCAGATATACTAACTACTAACACCAAGTACACTAACTAGTCTCTCTCTGCGTTGCTTTGTCCTCTCTTTCCTTTTTGCTGTTGTTGACCTCTGACCTTCTTGGGCCCACCCTCACCTTCCCACAGTTCCGTGTGCCGCAGCCGCTCAGCAAGGCCACGCCCCCTAGCCCCCCTCCCCCCCGCCGCACTGGAGGAGGGACGACACACATCGTCTACCTTGGTGATCACACAC